>NC_141538.1:79897500-80152500 GCF_021556685.1 Rattus norvegicus
AGTAGTTGCTGGGAATTGAACTCAGGATCTCTGGAAGAGCAGTCAGTGCTCTTTAACTGATAAGCCATCTCTCCTCCCATTGAGCAGGTTTTCGATGGTGAACTTTAGACAAACTCTGTCCTGAAATAACTCATTACCGCCACATTCTAGTCTTCTGAACACATCCCTACCACCCTTGCTTCTTAGCTAAGTCCTTCGCCTCCGGGAAGGTACAGATCATTTCCAGTCCCTTGGACTAGGAGGCCAGTCCCTACTTTACCAGTTAAAGTCATCTGGATACTTGCAAATCCTTCCTCCCCAGGCAATGACTCCATTTTCTGCCACAGTCCTTCATAGCTGGCCTTTCACTGCCAGACTCTTCCTATCCCAACCACTGAGTACAAACTCAGTAACCTCACTCAGTAGCCCTGTAGCCCTGCTGAGTGTCTACCTGAACAAGACAAGGCAGAACAAAACAGAAGGAGGGTGTGGCGCTAACATCCATATCAGTGCACTGAGGGCCTCAGGCCTCTCCTACCCATGTCCTCTCACCATCCCTACCTTAAGACACTCTAAATGCATGTGCTTGCTTCAGCCCGCTTGTCGTCTACTGCTAGCACAGTTCTCCCCACCTCCCATCCCTGGAGCTCTGCCTAAGCTAATTTCTCCGATAGTGCTGTCTTCACACCCCACTTCACTCCTAAAAGCCTCCTTAATCCTCAAGGACCAGATGAGCACATAGTCCTTGCCACCTCAGCCCTCCTGCAAGTCAAGCACAGGTACCTGAGCACTGGGACTCAAACACTACCTTTGGACACTCCCAAAGTACACACACACACACACACACACACACACACACACACACGCACACGCACACGCACACACACACACGTGCATCTACACACACACGCGCGCGCACACACACACTACATACACACACGCGCACACACGCACACACACTACACACACGCACACACTACACATGCACACACACACAGACGCATGCATACACACACGCACGCACACGCACACACTACACGTGCACACACACGCACACACACACGTGCATCTACACACACACGCGCGCGCACACACACACTACATACACACACTACACACACACGCACACACACTACGCGCACACACACATGCATGCACGCACACACACACACACGCACACGCGCTCGCACACACACACTCCCTGGCTGCCCTGGAACTCACTCTGTAGACCAGGCTGTAGATCTTTCTGTCTGTGTCTCTCCAGTACTGGGAGTACAGGTATGTGCCACCATAGCCCAGCTTCACTTCATATTTTAAGCTGATTTTTTTTCAGTTTTATGCAAAGCAGTGTCAACAGAAGGAAGGAAGTCATGCTAGGTACTAACCAAGCTAGCTTCAGAACTCAAACCATCTTGCCTTCTCTTTCTCTTCCAGTTTACTTACCTCTGACTTTAATTAATTAATTTTATTTTATTTTGAGTTGGGTCTCACTATGTAGCTTTGTTTGTCCTAGGGCTCACTTTGTGGATTAGGCTGGTATTGAACTCTGAGATCTCTCATGCCTCTGCCTCCCGAATGTTGGGATTAAAGGCCTATGCCACCATGCATAGCTCTGACCTCATTCTTGAGCAGCCACTCTGCATGTTGGGAAACAATTGCCCCGACCCAAAAGAAATATATTTCCCTCAGTATCTAATACATCTTGGGAAAGACTGGGGGTTCCCCATGTCACCTGCCCACTAAGGACCATACTTTGTCACTAGAAGTCATTGGTGAGAGACCAGAATGAAGGATTAAGACAGAGGTCAAATCTCCCCCTGTCATCCTCTTCCTAGTGAAGCTGGCCGGGCTGCTTCCTGTCCTGGAGGAGCAGCCCTGTTGCTCAGCTAGAGTCTACAGTGACTGGATTCTCCACTGACCCTCCAGTCTTGAGGATCATGGGAGCTTCTGCTCCTGCTGTTCTTGATGACATCTTCATGCCCCTCTTGGCTCCTCAGGTTTCTTATCACCTAGGCAACTAATTCCCTGTACTTAAAGTCCCTCAGATTGAAGTACCTTCAGTGTTTTTTGTTTTCCAATTGGACTGCAACAGATGAATATTCAAAAATGGAGAAAGAAGACATGGAGGAACATATCAAAGATTCAGAAAAACTACGTTACCATACTATGAATTCCCTTGATCTCACATTAACCCAGGACTGGAAGTCTCTCTGACCCCTTCTACATACAGGCAAGGAAAAATCAAAGCCTTAGTGGAGCTGAGATTCGAAGCAAACCTGGCTTCAGCACACACTAACACAGGAAGTGGAGCAGGGCTTAGAGCACAAGGGTTCTCAGGAGGGTCAGGTAGGACCTGCAAGGGGGCAGACGAGATAAGGACTGGGACAGATTTACTCATTTAGCAATAAGGAAGTCATGGAGGACCCGAACAGCAAAGCCAGAAACCAGATAACAGGAGGCTGGGGAGTAAGCCAGAGGTTACAAGTAGAGAGGATGGCAGCATGCCTTCCTTCTAAGTTTGTTTGCAAAGCACAATAACCAAAAGTACACGCGTATATTCATATATGCACTAAGTGTGAGATGAAGGGAAGACTACCACGGAAATGTTTTCTTGACTCTTAAGTTTGAGCGTGTTCAGATGTAATGGAAACGAGGCAGTTGGGAGTGTCTGCTGCCGGCTTTGTATTACTGCAGTGAAATCCCCAGGGACGGCTTGTTTTACCAGGAAAGATTTAAGCTAGGAGTGTAGCCCAGCTAGGTGCCTGCCTCTATCAGCTACCAGGAAGCACAAACTGGGGCCCCACAGTCTTTTCTAAAGGCAGCAGGAGTCTTCCCCAGTCACCCAGCTCTGA
This sequence comes from Rattus norvegicus, assembly GCF_021556685.1. Lineage (NCBI taxonomy): Eukaryota > Metazoa > Chordata > Mammalia > Rodentia > Muridae > Rattus > Rattus norvegicus. Next base: position 79,900,332 of record NC_141538.1, read on the forward strand.
CATCTGGCCGTCTTGACAAGTTCCCAGCACTTGAGCTTTGGAGGTATCGAGACACCATCGTATTCACACCAGAGGAGAGAGAGACTCAGGTGAGGAAGTCTCCAAGAGTGGACTACACGCAGGATTGGCCACATCAACTCCTACCAAAACAGGGAAGGAAGGAGGGCTGCAAATTCTGGTTGTGTAACTTAGTGGGAAGAGCTCTGTCCTACGGCCTCTCAGGGGTCGTTGAGGTCAACAGTAGGGTGGGGAGGCAGAGGAAGGGCAAGAATGTGAGGAACAGGCCTGCGGTCAGCTGCAGGGGCATACGAGGGCCCACTGTGGAAACAGACAACCCAGCCCCTGTGAGCTGCGCCTCTGATGATGCTCCCGCTGTCTCTGTTCTCTGAACTTTAGGGAAAGGTGTGGACAAAAAGCAAGGAAACAGTGAAACAGGATAGCTGTTGAGGTGGGTGGGCCTCACTGTGTAAAGCAGATGAGGCTGAGGGTGTAGTTCAGTAGGTAGAATGCTTGCCTAACATGCAGGAAACCCTGGGTTCAAGCCCCCAGCACCCCAGAAACCACGTGTGGTGATGTACCCCTGTAATCCAAGCACTCTGGAGGTAGAGACAGGTGGATTAGAAGTTATAGGGCAGCCTCATATAGAGAGAGTTTGAGGCCAGCCTGGGCTACATGGTACCTTGTCACAATAATAAATAATAGAGGTGGGTAGAGACCTTGGAGCTGCAGCTCGGGCCCAGCACTTGCATGTTAGGCCCTAGGTTTTTCTTCTCCCTGGTAGCACAAAGGGGACCACAAATGAAAGGAGTGAAGGGAAGTGAGGTTGGAGAACCAGTGTCTGTCATTACTGACTCAGAGGGAAGGGCAAGAGAGTAGGGCAGACCACGTGGTGGGGGTCTGCGGCGTCAGTGGAGATCAGTAAAACCACCATGGGGGACAGGACGGTGGGAGTCCCTACAAGACACCACGTGTTTCGGCTGGGCCTGCCCTCCTCTCTGAGGCCTGGGTCACAAAGCACAACTTTCTCTTTTTTCTGTCTCCTTTCAGATGCCAGCCAGAAGCTAAATATGCATCTCCAATACCTTGGGCGTCTTAGTTTTTCCCTCAAGGATCCTTCCCCACCATGTGTCTGACTTCAGGCTGGGTAAATGGAGTAGCTTTTTTCCTTTTTTCTTTCTCTGCTCCATTCCTCTCCTCCCAGCGACTCCACTGAGCCTCACAGCTTATCTGTTCTGGAGTTTTTTCTTTTAAACTTGTAATGAAATTGTGCTGGAGCTTAAAAAGCAAAAAAGGCAAAGGAAGCAAATAGTGTGGAGATTTTTAAAGAATTAAGAGATGGAGTCAGCAGGCGACTCAGGCCCATCTTCTTAAAACACATTCCATGCAAAGCAGAGGAAACCGCCCTCCTAAGGGCCTGGACTCTGGCTACAGAAATGGCTCAGCAGTAGGAGCTCTTGCCGCTCTTGCAGAAGACCCAGGGTTGGTTTCGAGCACTCACACGGTGGCTCACAATTGTCGGCAATTTTCGTTTCAGGGATCTGACACCCTCTTTTGTCTTTCCAGTGCACAGTATGCACTTGAGGCACATACGTCCATGCAGGAGAAACATTTGGAGGCTGTGGTATTGACTCCGTCTGGTCTACATAGTGAATTTCAGGCCAGCCGGGGCTATAAAGTGAAACCTGTCTGAAAAAATAAAGAACATTTCAGAAGTGAAACAGGTACTGAGCAGCTCGCTGGGGAGAGTAGGTTACTAAGCGAAGTCACCCTGAGAGGAGCTGGACCTTTAGCTCACACTGGCAGCCTCTACAACGGAAGGGGTGAGGTTCTCATTAGCCACTGGCAGAAGGCTGTTTGAGTGGTGAGTTTGGGCATTAATTAACAGTAGTTTTCAAACTGCCTAGGGGGCAGACAGAGCAGGTTCGGCTGGAGAAACAGCCAGGCTGAGAAGCTCAGGTGCTGGGTTGGTAGTTAACCAAAGGGTGCCCAAGTGGTCAGCACGTGGGGTGCACCGTCGGGTATTGATAGCACCTGCTCTAGTTACCATGAGGTGTACGTACTGGGAGTAACACTAAGAGGACGTGCCTCTGGCAAAGGAGCTAATTTTTGAGTCAGAGAATGAAGTAGGTGATTTCCTAATGGACAGAAATAGGAAACTCAGCCCCTCGCCCCAAGAAAAGTCCAAAATGTAAATGTGCAGGCTCTAAGTGTCAACTGGGAAACGCCGCGGAGGGGCCGGTGCGTGGTGAGCCTGGAGAGGCGGGTGGGTGATGCAGCTGTGACTGTAGCGGACCATTGGAGGAAACTGTTGGGAGGCCAGCCAGGGGCTAAGGAACAGCCGGAGTGGGCTGAGCTGTGGTTTTAAGTCCTGGTGATCAAGCCCCTATTGCTGGGAAAAGATGGTTAGTGGGTGGGTAGGGGGTGCAGTTCCACAGAACTCCTCTCACTGGACTCTGAGGGTGCCTTTTATTTGCTAATAATAGGAATACAGCTCCTGTTAAGTCAAGCAGAAGGGAAAGGAGGGCTGTGATCCTGTTGACAGTCACAGCTGGGACCTCTTGAATGCCACTGAGGATGGGTCAGAGTCTCAGACGTGGGAACACGGCAGCCTTTGCACCCCACACATTTTACAGCCAGAGCGAATGGGGAAAAGCCAGGGCTGTCTGGCTTGGGTCATATGCCAAGTGAACCTTGAGAGTGAGACCCTGATTGGCTTAACTTGGGCCAGTCATCTGTGGCTGCGGAGGAATTTAATAGCTGGGTCTAGAAGTTGGCTGGATAGTAAGGGGTCACCACAAGGGCGTCTGCCAGCAGCTCTGGTGACTGGCAGGGTGATGGCAGAATTTGAGGAGACACAGGTCAGGAATAAAAGCATAGGCTTTCTAAGGCAGACATGATTTTTTAAAAAAGTTAGATATTCTCATGCTACAGAATTCAGCCATGTATGTATGTATATATGTATGTATATGTGTATGTATATGTATGTGTATATGTGTATATGTATGTATATATGTATGTATGTAAATATGTATTGAGACAGAATCTCCTTATGTAGACCAGGATATCCTCAAATTCCCCTGAGTACTGGAGTTAAGGGTTTGCACCCTCATGCCAGACTTTTTTTTTTTTTTCTTTTCTTTTTTTTCAGAGCTGGGGACCGAACCCAGGGACTTTTTTTTTTTTTTTTTTTAAGATTTACTTATATTTAAATGTATATGATTGTGTCTGTTTGGGTATGAGCACATTCCTGTATATGCTCATGGAGGCCAGAAGAGGGCACTGAATCCTTTGGAGCTGGAGTTACAGTGATTGTGAGACATCAACAGTGCTGAACCCGGTCTTCTGAAAGACCCAGATGTGCTCTCCTCCTCAGAGCCGTCTCTCCGGGTCTGTTATTTATCTATTTTTAGGTAGAGTTTTGCACGTTGCCTAGGCTTTTTGAATGTTTAATTCCAAGTGATCCTGTTGCTCCAGTTCCTCTGGTATTTGGCACTCTGGACACATGGCCCAATGCCTGGCCACAAAAATAAACTTTTTAAAAGTATACACCATGGTAGTTTTCAGTATAATTTTGAGGTTACTACCTGACTCCAGAAGAATTTCATGTCCCCAGAAGACCCCTGTGCCATGTGAAGGCATTCTTTAGTTTCTTTGTCCCCAGCCACTAACAGCTATGGGTTCCCGAGTGTGTAGACTTGCCTATAGCACCATAGCGTGTACGTGCCTTCAGGTCCAGCATCTGTCACTCACTCTGATGTTTTAAAGGGTCATCCGTGTCGAGTACATGAGCACTTCAGTCCACCCGTTTGTCCCCCAAGCTTTACTGCAGTCTGACTGCCAAATCATGGTCCGTATTGAAGACATGGGCTGCGGTTCTGACATTCATGCATCGGGAAATCACCACCACATCAACCTTCTTAAAACATGAAATACCCAAAACTTCAAGTGTAGTTGCTTTTGTTTTTTTGGTAACGGGCAAGAACAGTTGAGTAGCCAGCAAATCTCAAATATAAAGTACATTGTTATGAACCATAGTCACCGTGCGGCATATTAGGTCTCTCTCTCTGAGTTCCTCATTTTGTAACAGGCAGTTTGTGTCTTTGACTAGTACTTCCCCTCATCTCTACCCCGGCATTGCTGTCCCTTTATGAGAGAAACTCATCTTACAAATAAACCCTGTTTGTGATCCTTTCATCAGTTGATGGGCATTGGGCGTTTTAGGCCTATGCTCATTTTTATGTAATTTTCTATAGTAGTTTTGATATATGAGGTCAGTGGTCATTTGTAAAAGTATCTTTCATTCATCTGATGTGATTGTCATCTCTGAGGCTTACCTGTTCCCGTCTGCTAACCTAGGCCTAATCCTGGAATCTTCTAGCCTCCGCACAATCTTATTTAGGCCTAGAATGATGTTAGCTTCTGAGACTTAGTTCTTTCCGCACTCTGGCTGGCTGGTTCAACTTAGCTGTCCTGGCTCAAACGCCTCTCCTAGCTGACTGATTCAGTCTGGCTTCTCTCTCAGTCTCTGACTGAATTGCTCTGCTTAATCTCAAATTAACTGTGGCGATTCATTCTAATCTTCAGCCTCATTCTTTGGCTCATTCTGTCTTCACCTGTGTCTAGGTTGTTCTCTCTCTGCACTGCTATGTCGCTTCCCTCTCCTTTCTCTCCTCATGAGAGTTAGGCATATCCTGCTCTGTCAAATCTTCCTCTGATTTGTCACCTTTCCTGCCACCCAAACTTCACTTTCAAAAACAGGTGCTTCATCCTACAAACTAATTTTACCCTCATTGTTTGGGATTAAAGGTGTGAGCTAAGGATGTGTCTATGCCAGCCAGAGGGATTAAAGGTGTGTGGTAAGGGATGAGCTGCACCACAACTAGATTTTTTTTTTTTTTTTTTTTTTTTTTTTTTTTTAGTAAATCACAACCTCAGGGTTCTCAGTGTGATCCAGTGTTCTGCAACAGTCATTCTAACTTACTAATTCATTTTCAAAACTATACAAGGGATTGAGCACATGGCCTCAGCACACTAGGTATATATAACCTTCGAGCTGTATCTCCAGCATTCTTTTTACCTCTTTTTTTTCCTTTTTAAATTTCAAGACTAACTCTGATTAAGTTACCTGGACTCACAGTGCAGCTCAGGCTGGCTGGCTGTCCTTCTGCCTCAGCCTCTTCAGTAGCTGGGATTACAGGGTTGCACTGTCAGGCCTACCCAGTCACTTCACATCCAGGGTGGTTTCTGGGGCCTTCCTTGCCTCCCCCCCATCTCTAACCACTTTTCACACATTGTTTCATACATTCACATTGTTGTTCGGATCTTCAGATTGTTCTGTACTTATTGAGTGGCAGCTCTCACCTTCCCTTGCTTGTCTGCTGATAACCCCCACTCTCTTTGTTTTTGTGAGGTGTCCTTGAGACACATCTTGGAGGATGTGAGCAGACAGTATTGTCTCTCTGTGGCTTGTTTTACACAGCAGCATGTCTTCCAGCATCGTCCATGTTGTAACACACGACAGAGCTCCCTTCTGGTTAAGGCCTTACTTATAGTATTCTAGTGGACCCTGCCCCCAGATCTCTCATTATTCATTTATTAAGGGATGTTGAATTGCTTTTGCCTCTTGGTTGTTTTGAAAATGCTACATTGAGTTGAGCTGGACTGGAGAGATGGCTCAGTGGTCACCAGCACCCACATGCATTACAGTGGGTGTAATTACATAATTACAGGCTCACGACTGTCTGTAAGTCCAGTCCCAGAGGTTCTGAAGCCCTTTTCTGACCTCTGCAAGGACTGTGCACATGTGGGAGATCCTTATATTCTGGAACTGCCATCAGTTTAGCACAGGTCAGGTCTAGACATTCCAGCAAAAGGATCTTCCTGTAATCCTAACAGGAAGGGTTGCAAAGTGACAGGTTCAATACAGAGGTGGAGGCCGGGTGCCCTGTCCCAGGGCAGCTGAGTGAGGGCGGTGGTGTGTGCTAAGGATGTCACCTGTCCTAAGGATGGCGGCCTGTCCTGCTGCCATCAGCATCTGTGCTGGAGGCTCTGCAGCAGTGTTTCTGCACCATCTGCCCAGGCAGACCATGTGCACTCTGTGACTTCGTCAGCAGTTGTAAAGGGCAGTCCGGCCTCTCGTTAGCTCCTCAGAGATTTGTACAGGACTACCACGTGCTGAGGGATTGAGTGCAGCCTCACAGGACAGCCATTCAGACAGAGGAAGGACGGGTGAAAACTGCCGTGTTGGCTGATGTGGTAGATACACACAATGCATTAGAATGAGTGACACAGTGGCTGGCTGGCTTGCTTGCTTGCTTGCTTGCTTCCTTCCTTCCCTTTCTTCTTTCCCTTCTTTCCTCCCTCCCTCCCTCCCTCCCTCCCTCCCTCCCTCCCTCCCTTCTTTCCTTCTTTCTTAAGTTAAAGAACTTTAACATTTGACTGAGGTCTTGGTTTCCTATTTCAGGTAACAACTGCATTTTATACTTAAATTAATGGCCAGTTTTAGAGTTTTAAATGAGAATTTGAATGGTTGCTTTCTGCTTTGGACAATAATGAGAGCTCCCCCACTTTTTTAGCCCTTAGATACTCATATTCTCTCTCTCTCTCTCTCTCTCTCTCTCTCTCTCTCTCTCTCTCTCTCTCCCTCCCTCCCTCCCTCCCTCCCTCCCTCCTTCTTCACTTTCTCTTTCTCCACTCATGGTCATGCATGAAACTTAGAGGAGAGTCTTAAGTGTTGCACTCAGGAGCTGTCCGCATCTGTTTTCTGAGACATCTCTCATTGGCTGGCTAGTAGACCCCAGGGGTCTCCCCCTCCACTTCATCACTGGGATTACAGGCTGTGGCCTCATGCCCAGCTTTTTGACATGGGTACTGAGGATTAGCCTCAGGCCCATATGCTAGCATGGCAAACACTTTGCTGACTGAGCTAACTCCCAACCCCTTCCTGTCTTTATTGTTGTTCCAGTCTACTCAGTGTTCATCCAGTACATCCACATTTAACTATGTAGTTTGTGAGGTCCAGTGCGCAATTCAAATGCATGCCTTCTTTTTTGAAAATATTAAACATGGAGGTTAGAGAGATGACTTAGCTGTTGAAAGACCTGGCTGCTCTTCTAGAGGACCTGGGTTCAATTCTCATCACCCACATGGTGGCTCACAAGTTTCTGCAATTCCAGTTTCAGGGTATCTGGTGTCTTCTTATGGCTTATGCTGGTCCCTGGCACATACATGATACACATACATATGTGCATGAGGCAAAATGCCCATACGCATAAAAATTTACATATTAGATGTGTTGTCATGGTAACAACAGAGCATCAGGCTCAGCACTGGAATACTTCTAAACACAGGGTCCTGCACAGGTTTGTAGGTGGCATGTCCATGAAGCAGGTCCACATGTCCTTGAGAGCCCTGGCTTCCAGGTCCAGTTACAACCAGCATTAATGGCTGGCTAGCTGGTGGGCCCCAGGATCTTCTTCCCTCCACTTCTTTACCACTGGGATTATAAGCTTGTGGCCCCATGCCCAGCTTTTTGTTTCTGTAATTCCAGAACCATATGTGGTGAGCTCTAGATCTGTTCTGTCTCTATCCCGTGTGTGAGAGAGACACCTGGGCTTGCCGGGCTTCGCTACCCCAGCCTTGGTTGACAGTGAGGGTCACAAGACTCCTGTAGTCTCTGTTTGTAGAAGAACTTAATTCGGTCTCCTGAGGCCCAGCCTTCCTTGCACGATGTGTGCCTGGTGGTCCTTCATTTCCCTAGTTTTGCTTCTTCTCTTTCCCTTTGTTCTTGTCTCTTTTGCACCAAGGACCTCTCGTGTGTGATCTCTCCTCCCCTCCCTGTCTCTCTGACGTCACAGTAATGTGTGCCCCTGGAACCCGAGGTTTGGAGGGTGCTCTCTGGCGTTATTTCAGGGAACTACCCCCTGACGTGACTACTGTTCTATTCCTCTGACAACTAGAAAGTTGTCATTGAGAGGGGAAGTAACATGTTCAAGGTTACAGAGCTGAAAAAGAGTGAGGCTGTGATTTGAACTTGGGTTTGTTCAACTCAGGGACCTTCACTAATGCCGTACAGCATGGTCCTGAGTTAACCGTGATGCATTTCTTGTGTAGAGCGTGGTCTTCAGATAGCCCTGCCCCTGCATCTTAGCCCACATCAAATCCCTCTTAGTTTCTGGGTCTTTTTTTTTTTTTTTTTTGCTTTAAACTCTCAGTGTACCTCTCTCCTTGTTTCTAAGCCTTTTGCTCCCGTCACCATGGGCCTTGGATGATGGTCTCCGTGTACTACCTCCATCTGCCTCACCATCTGCTTCCTTCAGATTCAGTGTCACACCCACGTCGTCCAGGGCCAGCCCCACAGTCTGGCTCAGCAGGTCCAGCGGTTGTTTCTCCACTGCAGAATCCCAGGTCTGCAAAGCCGAGGTGCTGTGGGTATCATTTCTCACTTTCCCCAGGGCTTATTTCTCAGCTGAGGAAACTGATCTGTGAGACCAGAGTTACCCATTCACAGCCATTTTCCCACCTAGTGTTTAATGTTTGCTGAGTGAATGACTCCATGCTTGGCCTGTTTCCTTCTAGGCTCTGTGACCACCCCAAGCTCTGCTTCCTTCCTTTATCCATTTCTCCTAGATGTCTCTGGCTGGGCTTCCATACGCAGAACTGCTCAGGGGGCTCATGGCTGCATTTCTAGCTCAGCGGTTCAGTCTTTGGTGATTCCCGTGTTCCGTGCCTGTAGTTCCTCCTGGAAGAGTATTTCAAACCATACTTCTCCTCCCTCCTGCACAGCCTCGTCCCTGTATGAGCTTTCCTGTCCCTCCAGGTCCGCTTTCATTTCTTATGTGACTGTCAACACTGTCTGTTTATTCAGTCAGGCCCTCATCTCAGAAGCGCTAGCAAATCCCACATTCCTCAAGGACGGCCTTGCATATCCATTCCCTCCTGTGTGGACATTGTTTATTCGGTCATGATCCTGGCCAGGCTTTCTCTGGTCAGGGATCTATTTGTCTCTCAGCTCCTTCCTAGCAAATTATGCTGTCGCTAACTGATTTCCTCCTGTGTGATTTCTGGCATGCTGTGTGAATTCTCGTTCCCAGACGATGACAGGGGAATAAATAGAATAACAGGAGAATACGGCCTTAGCACATCTACTATGCTGTAGACGATGACAGGGGAATAAATAGAATAACAGGAGAATATGGCCTTAGCACATCTACTATGCTGTAGACGATGACAGGGGAATAAATAGAATAACAGGAGAATATGGCCTTAGCACATCTACTATGCTGTAGACGATGACAGGGGAATAGATAGAATAACAGGAGAATATGGCCTTAGCACATCTACTATGCTGTAGACGATGACAGGGGAATAGATAGAATAACAGGAGAATACGGCCTTAGCACATCTACTATGCTGTAGACGATGACAGGGGAATAGATAGAATAACAGGAGAATATGGCCTTAGCACATCTACTATGCTGTAGACGATGACAGGGGAATAAATAGAATAACAGGAGAATATGGCCTTAGCACATCTACTATGCTGTAGACGATGACAGGGGAATAGATAGAATAACAGGAGAATACGGCCTTAGCACATCTACTATGCTGTAGACGATGACAGGGGAATAGATAGAATAACAGGAGAATATGGCCTTAGCACATCTACTATGCTGTAGACGATGACAGGGGAATAGATAGAATAACAGGAGAATATGGCCTTAGCACATCTACTATGCTGTAGACGATGACAGGGGAATAGATAGAATAACAGGAGAATACGGCCTTAGCACATCTACTATGCTGTAGACGATGACAGGGGAATAGATAGAATAACAGGAGAATACGGCCTTAGCACATCTACTATGTTGTAGACGATGACAGGGGAATAGATAGAATAACAGGAGAATACGGCCTTAGCACATCTACTATGCTGTAGACGATGACAGGGGAATAGATAGAATAACAGGAGAATACGGCCTTAGCACATCTACTATGCTGTAGACGATGACAGGGGAATAAATAGAATAACAGGAGAATACGGCCTTAGCACATCTACTATGCTGTAGACGATGACAGGGGAATAGATAGAATAACAGGAGAATACGGCCTTAGCACATCTACTATGCTGTAGACGATGACAGGGGAATAAATAGAATAACAGGAGAATATGGCCTTAGCACATCTACTATGCTGTAGACGATGACAGGGGAATAGATAGAATAACAGGAGAATACGGCCTTAGCACATCTACTATGCTGTAGACGATGACAGGGGAATAAATAGAATAACAGGAGAATACGGCCTTAGCACATCTACTATGCTGTAGACGATGACAGGGGAATAGATAGAATAACAGGAGAATATGGCCTTAGCACATCTACTATGCTGTAGACGATGACAGGGGAATAGATAGAATAACAGGAGAATACGGCCTTAGCACATCTACTATGCTGTAGACGATGACAGGGGAATAGATAGAATAACAGGAGAATACGGCCTTAGCACATCTACTATGCTGTAGACGATGACAGGGGAATAGATAGAATAACAGGAGAATACGGCCTTAGCACATCTACTATGCTGTAGACGATGACAGGGGAATAGATAGAATAACAGGAGAATATGGCCTTAGCACATCTACTATGCTGTAGACGATGACAGGGGAATAGATAGAATAACAGGAGAATATGGCCTTAGCACATCTACTATGCTGTAGACGATGACAGGGGAATAGATAGAATAACAGGAGAATATGGCCTTAGCACATCTACTATGCTGTAGACGATGACAGGGGAATAGATAGAATAACAGGAGAATATGGCCTTAGCACATCTACTATGCTGTAGACGATGACAGGGGAATAGATAGAATAACAGGAGAATATGGCCTTAGCACATCTACTATGCTGTAGACGATGACAGGGGAATAGATAGAATAACAGGAGAATATGGCCTTAGCACATCTACTATGCTGTAGACGATGACAGGGGAATAGATAGAATAACAGGAGAATATGGCCTTAGCACATCTACTATGCTGTAGACGATGACAGGGGAATAGATAGAATAACAGGAGAATATGGCCTTAGCACATCTACTATGCTGTAGACGATGACAGGGGAATAGATAGAATAACAGGAGAATATGGCCTTAGCACATCTACTATGCTGTAGACGATGACAGGGGAATAGATAGAATAACAGGAGAATATGACCTTAGCACATCTACTATGCTGTAGACGATGACAGGGGAATAGATAGAATAACAGGAGAATATGGCCTTAGCACATCTACTATGCTGTAGACGATGACAGGGGAATAGATAGAATAACAGGAGAATACGGCCTTAGCACATCTACTATGCTGTAGACGATGACAGGGGAATAGATAGAATAACAGGAGAATACGGCCTTAGCACATCTACTATGCTGTAGACGATGACAGGGGAATAGATAGAATAACAGGAGAATACGGCCTTAGCACATCTACTATGCTGTAGACGATGACAGGGGAATAGATAGAATAACAGGAGAATACGGCCTTAGCACATCTACTATGCTGTAGACGATGACAGGGGAATAGATAGAATAACAGGAGAATACGGCCTTAGCACATCTACTATGCTGTAGACGATGACAGGGGAATAGATAGAATAACAGGAGAATACGGCCTTAGCACATCTACTATGCTGTAGACGATGACAGGGGAATAGATAGAATAACAGGAGAATACGGCCTTAGCACATCTACTATGCTGTAGACGATGACAGGGGAATAGATAGAATAACAGGAGAATACGGCCTTAGCACATCTACTATGCTGTAGACGATGACAGGGGAATAGATAGAATAACAGGAGAATACGGCCTTAGCACATCTACTATGCTGTAGACGATGACAGGGGAATAAATAGAATAACAGGAGAATACGGCCTTAGCACATCTACTATGCTGTAGACGATGACAGGGGAATAAATAGAATAACAGGAGAATACGGCCTTAGCACATCTACTATGCTGTAGACGATGACAGGGGAATAAATAGAATAACAGGAGAATATGGCCTTAGCACATCTACTATGCTGTAGGGTCTTCAGATTGCTGTGGATTGCAAGAATGAGTGGACACCGCAACCGCGTGAGGGGCTTTGCCTTAAGACCACAGGACTGCGAGTAGCCTGTAAATCAGGAGTGTTGACATTACCTGGTGACTGTTGCAAATGGAAATCCCCAAACCTAAGGCTGAACTACAGCGCTGCAGAATCTGTATCTGTCTTAGTTTTCTTAGTTTGGGTTTTATTTCTGTGGAGAGACACCATGACCACAGCAACTCTTAATTTAATTGGGGCTGTTTACAGTTTCAGTAGTTTAGTCCATTATCATCATGGCAGAGTACAGGCCAACATGGTTCTGAAGATGACCCAAGACATCTACATTTTAAAATTTTATGTATGTGAGAACACCATTACTATCTTCACACACACCGGAAGAGGGCATCGGATCCCATTACAGATGGTTGTGAGCCACCATGTGGTTGCTGGGAATTGAACTCAGGACCTCTACTATCTCTCCAGTCTGAAGAGCTACATCTTGATCCAAAAGCAGCAGAAGGAGACTGCCACACTAGCCACAGCTTGAGTGTACATGACCTCAAAGCTCACCTCCACAGTGACAGACACACTTCCTCAAACAAGGCCATAACTACTCCAACAAGGCCACACCTCCCAGTAGCACCACTCCCTATGGCCAAGCATTCAAACTCATGAGTCTGTGGGGCCATTCCTATCGAACCACCACAGTATCCTAAGTGAGTTGTATGCATATCAAAATGTGGATGGGACACTTCTGTAATCTGAGTATTTGGAAGGAAGAGGTCGGAGGATCATGAGTTCGAGGCCAGCCTAGGCTAGATAGCCAGACACTGTTTCAGAATAGATATAAACATTTAAAATGCTGCTGCTCCTCTTTATCTTCTTCTTCTTCTTCTTCTTCTTCTTCTTCTTCTTCTTCTTCTTCTTCTTCTTCTTCTTCTTCTTCTTCTTCTTCTTCTTCTTCTTCTTCTTCTTCTTCTTCTTCTTCTTCTTCTTCTTCTGTTTCTCCTACGCCTCCTTTCCCCTCCCCTCCCTTTCTCCCTCCCTCCCCTCCCCTCTCTTTCTCCCTCCCTCCCCTCCCCTCCCTTTCTCCCTCCCTCCCCTCCTCATCCTTCAGTGGGAACATGGTTTTAGAATAGGTTATGAGACTTAGTTGGGCACTCAGACCCTCTGAGGATCTCTTAGGCAGTAGTGTTGCCTAGATCTTGAGAAATTTGGATCCCATGGTGGTGCAAACCCTGTAATCCCTGGGGAGGCTGAGGCAGGAGGATGGTGAGATTGAAGCCAGCCTGGTGACACAGTGAGGCTCTAAGACTCAGAATCGGGATGTCACTCAGTGTTCAAGTGCCAAGGCCAGGGGTTGGGGATTTAGCTCAGTGGCAGAGCGCTTGCCTAGCAAGTGCACGGCCCTGGGTTCGGTCCCCAGCTCCAGAAAAAAACAAAAAAACAAAAAAACAAAAAAACAAGTGCCAAGGCCATGGGTTCAATCCCCAGCACGGGAAAATGAAAAGAGATTAGATTTATACCTTTATACCTTTGATTTTTTTTCTAGTTTTTTTCCCAAGATATGTGTGTGTGTGTGTGTGTGTGTGTGTGTGTGTGTGTGTGTGTGCAGGCGTGTGCATGTATGTATGTGCAAGTGTGTATGCAGTTTTGTGTGTGTGTGTGTGTGTGTGTGTGTGTGTGTGTGTGCGCGCGCGCGCGCGCGCGCGCGTATGGGTATAGGCCCATGTGTCGTGGTGCCTAAGAGACACCAGCTTCCTTTGCTAGTCCCTTATGTTCTTCTGAACACTGAGATGCTCTGGGACTCAATCTTGACACCCCTTATCTGCATAATGTCCTTAAGTGTCTCCGACCTAGCTTTATGGTATAAATATCTCCTGTGCACAGGGAGGAGTACAATCCCAAACCCTCCCCTGGGTCCCAGATCCCTGTCTCACTGACTTCTGACATCCAGGCATGCATCTCCCAGCAGGCTTAATTGCCCACTTAGCTTGGTGGTGGGGAAATGACTTCTTCCAGTCTTTCCTGTATTGTTCTGGTTTCTTAGGCCAACAAAACCCGGAAATCTTTGGAATATTTTAGGATTATCCTTAGCTTTTCTGTCTTTCTCATTCTGGCCCCATCCCCAAACCAAATCATTTGGAGATGTATTGAGAAAATGAGCACTGCTTACTGTCTACCCTGTAGCTACCCCAGTCCAGGCAGCCTCATCTTTTGCTTGAATTCACCAGGTTTGTCTCAGGAGCCTCTTGACCAGCCATCTTGCTTCAACTTTTACACGGTCAGTAAGTTGACAAGAGCTATAGGGTGTGCTTTCAGACTGCGGGACTTACAAGCATTGGGAGACATTTTAGTACCCCAGCCCTCCTCCATCCTTCTCAGCCTCTAAGGCACCCTGGCTGCCTTCCCCTTCTACGCACTGTTTACTGCCTTGCCTCAGGCCTTTCTCATATTGTGTTTCCTTGGCCGAGCATCCTATTCTAGATAGCATTGGGCTCACAGGTCACAACCTGCAGCAAACAGTTTACCTTATCCATGACTTCTCTGATGTTCCCATTACCCATGGTTATTGCTAGCCCAAAAATCTTACATGGAAAGCTCCAGAAATTTACAATTTCTAAGTTTTTAAGTTGCACTCCAACAGAAACATGTTAAAATGTAACACCGTCCTGCAGGGCCCCACCCAGATCAGGAAAGATCTCTGGCTCAGTGTCTGTCCTGGACAAACTGTCTTTTCATTGCTATTTAGTAGCCATCTGAGTTATCAGATCAACCCTTGTTTTACTTAAGATGGCCCCACACTGGTTAGTTTTTCCTTATGGAAAGAGGAGTTCATTTCTGTTCACAATTCCAGAGGGTAAGACCTGATGAGAGCAGGGTGGAGGGGACAAGGGGCTATCATGGTGGCGGAGCAGGAAGCTGAGTACTCACATACTCCATTGCTAGGCAAAGCATTCGGAAGAGAGAGCAGCAAATGGAGCAGACCTTTAAACTCAGAGCTGCCTCCAGACAGCTTCCTCCCTCAGAGCTGGACCTCCTGAACCTCCCAGCCAACACGACCAACTGGGGACCATGTGTTCAAACACTCAAGCTGCTCTTTTTCCAACAGGGTGATGCTGGCAATCGTATTAGAGTATGTTGTTGTCATTGCTTCACTTTTAATAGCGATTGTTAATCTCTCGCTGTGCTTCATTTACAGATTAAACTGCCGGGGTTGTGTATGTTTAGGGAAATCATTTGTAGGTCTCAGTGCTCACCTCCCTTTCAGCACTTGCTGGGGGGTCCCTTAGAACGTGGACCCCCATGGTAAGTGTGACTGCTGTGGTTACCAGTGCCCTCTTTGCTACGTTTTCTCCCTTTCTAGCCTACTTTGTTTTGCTTAACAGCTCTTATGCCAGCAGATAGTTTGCTTAAATATCTGTCTCTCCATTGCTATAAACCAAACCACTCGAGGGCTAGAATTTTATTAGGTCAGTTAATGATGCAATTTCAATGCCTGGCCGAAACCTAGGATGGTGTAGTACATACATTTGTTGACTGAGCAAATGAACTTGTGCTGTGATGTCCCTATGAAGACATTTGTCTCAGTGTTACGTTTAATAGCAACAAAGGGCCTCAGTAGCAATCACTTGTCAGTCAGTTGGTTTTTTTTTTTTTTTTTTTTCTTTCGGAGCTGGGGACCGAACCCAGGGCCTTGTGCTCGCTAGGCAAGTGCTCTACCGCTGAGCTAAATCCCCAACCCAGTCAGTTGGTTTTGTATCCCAGGCTGGCCTGGAACTTGAGTTCACAGCTCTCCTCTTGCCGCAGCCTCTTAAATGATAGGGTCACAGGCAGAAACTACCTGGGAGAGTGGAGTGGATAAAGGAGATGGACTTTACTCAAAGCAGAGCCTCGGACAGTTTATACTCTGAGGGTTAAGAACGGTCACATGGGTAAAGTTGTCGTAAGTCAAGCGTATATAGCTGATTGTATACAAATCACCACAACGACAAGCTGCCCGTGTCATAAGCATGTTTTCCACCGAGGCACATAAAGGACAGTTTAACCACTGAATTGAACACCAACATCAGGCAATAATGAGTAACCTGAAGTAAACTCACTTCTGTCCGGTACACCCATGGGAAGCATGAAAACTCATTCCAAGAACAATTCTGTGTTTTGAAGAACTGAGGTCACAAGATGCTTGGAGTGTTGGTACTCAGAATTCTCCTCTCATGACTCCATTCCTGAATCGTGCTCCAACACTCAGGAGGGCAGTGCTTGCTACTCAATTGTGAAGTCATGAGCTTGGTTCCCCGGCACCCATGTAAAACCGTTGGGCATGGTGTCACATTCCCTTAACCCTAGCGCTATGAGGACGGGGGCAGGAGGATCCCAGGGCCTCACTTATCAGCCAGGCTAGCTCCGATGGCAAGCTCTGGGTTCAGTGAGAAATCCTGTCTCAGCAGTAAGGTGGAGAGTTGAGGTTTCTCAATGTTCCTGCTGCCACCAAATTCTCTTCAGGTGTGCCGGGAGACCTGGCCTATAATTTTGGGTGTTGTTGAAGAAGGGTTTTGTACAACTCAGAGCTTACCTTTGTAGTGTTCCAGACTAGATACACTTTAATCATAGGCTGCATGAGGTCCAGGCATGGGGCAGCGGTACTCACATGCATCTGCAGCTAAGCACATCTCAGGTGGTGATTCGGACCGAATGGTCACGTCTCCACCTCAGCACAGCTGTGCTCTAGCTTTTCTCCAGTCATTCTGATTCTCTTAGGCCCTCTCTGTTAAAGGCCTAAGCAAAACATTAAGGCCTTGATGAGTAAGGCCTAGGTAACTGTTACCTGGCTGGCCTGCCATTTTGTGCTGTTACTAATATTATAAGGACACTTTCTGTTTCTGCTGTAACTAGGAAACGTTCTCATGCCCAAGTTGATTATATATTCTGTTATGTTCTGTGCTTTTGGAAACCAATCACGATAGAAGTCAGTAGAACTGTTTTAAATAGTTACTCACAATAAGCTTGGACCGGAACCAACCATCCAGCAGCACTTCCTGCGTCTGCGTATAAGCTTTTATGGTGTTTGCTTTGATAAGTTGCCCCTGGGATGGACCCCAATATGAGAGAGACACTTAATACCAATATAGGAAACTCTCTGGAATAAGACTTCCATTTTGATTAAAGGTTAAGTTCCCAAGACCTCCCTGGGAACTGATATCCTACTTGGCAGAAAGAGACATGTATGTATGTATGTACGTAGTTAGTTGACATCCTTGTTGGCAAGTTAAGACATGAATGTTAGATAAGACAAGTCTCATCTTGGTAGACAAATTTAGACATGAATATTAGGCAAAGCGAGTCCTCTGCCGCAGTTGAATACCCCAACCAATGGGTAAGTGTACAACAGACATGATCCTAAGGAAATCCCCTATCCCTAAATCCTGATTGGTGGAATAATTTGGCACAGATGTTTGTAGATTTCAGTCTTAAAAAACCCTGTAGGACCTTAACTCGGTGTCACGGTTCAGTTCCCAAATCTGGAGCATGGCCCTAATCTGTCAATCTTGGGGCATATGCTCAATAAACTATCCCAGTGTGACTGAGCTCAGTGTTCATGTGGTTCATATGCAAGTCCTGGACCCCAACTCTCTGCACAGTGTGAGTGCAGACTATGGGGATATCTCAGTGCACTGCAGTGCTCCAGGAAGAACGAGCTCACCCAAGCCAGTGCATGTAGATGGCGGTGTTTTCACATGTTGACCTCCTGTTTGCTTCTTCATGTACAGCACACAGAGGCAAAGCATGTTGTTTCTAAGTTTTCTTCGTGTGTCAATTATGAGGCTGGCTAGAGAAGTCTTGCTGTGGGCTTACTAGTGAGGTTATGGTGTTGCAGTAAACGAGGGAGGAGAGTCTGTTCACGGTGACTGACAGTGCAGCCAGGAGCCGAGTGCATGCTCTGCCTGGGCTGCCAGTGTTCCTCGCAAAGCAGGAAGTGCTCCTGTGATGATGTCACAGGAGAGATTGCTTAAAGGCTATAAATGCAGGCAGGGCAAGCTGCTGCAGGACAGAGCCTTTGAGGTTGCCAAGAGAATCTTGATAAAATCACATACTGGCTGCCCTATCAATAAAAGGGGGACATTAATAATAACGCTTACTCCATTAGGTTGTTCAGATAGCCTAGTGAGATTCTCAGAGTTCAGATGCTGCTTCGTAAGGGATTTCTGGTAACTTTACTGGACATACTTGATTTTTTCTTTACATTTGTTTTTGTGTGGTGGGGTGTGTGTGTGTGTGTGTGTGTGTGTGTGTGTGTATGTGTGTGTATGTAGTATATGTCAGAAGATAGCTTGATTCTATTCTACATTGTGGATCCCAGGTTGCCAGATGTGAGGACAAGTGCCATTTACTCACTGATGGCTCAATGTGAACATATTTTAAATGGCTACGGAGTTTTGTTTTTTTTGTCTTTTTGATACAGCATCTCAGTCTATGGCTCAGGCTGACCTTGAACCTAAGGTGATCTGTCTCAGCCTTTCAGGTGCTAGATTAGAATTATGAAGCTCCATATCAGCTCTTTGCTTGCTTTTAATAGTAGAGAGAGGTGCGTTTTAGAGTAGAATGAGCTTCCTTAGCCACCCAGACATGAGAGAGGGAAAAAATAAAGAATTGAGGCTGAAGAGACATCTCAGCAGTTAAGAGCATTGGCTGCTCTTCAGAGGACGGGGGTTTGATTCCCAGCACCCACATGGCAGCTCACAGCCATCTGTAGCTCCAGTTCCAGGGGATCCAGCGCCCTCTGCTGGCCTCCTCAGGTACCAGGCACACAGGCATACATTCAGGCAAAACACTAGTACACATAAAAATGACCGAAGTACAATTTTAAAAATGAAAGGAAGACTGTGCAGCAAGTGCTTGAGGGGAGGCAGGCGGGGAGACGCTCTGTTGGTCAGGCCTCCAGGACTGCAGTTGGACAGAAAGCTGGCACTGCAGTGTGTGTTTGCAGTCCTGGCACTGGGCTCTGGCCTAGGTGGATGGGGCAGCGAGAAACCCTGTGTTAAAAAGCAAGGTGGACAGCATCCCAAAAGAAGGAACACCACCTGAGTTTGCTTTCTGACCTCCCATGCTGGTATACGTGTGCATGGGTACAGCCCTGAGCATGGACACTGCCCACATCCATAGTCGGCACACAGAGCAAGAGACAATAATCCAGTTCTGCAGAGTCTATCAGGGGGAAGAAAATCCTGACTCTGAGGCCAAATTCTAGATCGTCCTGAAACTAATCATCCCCTGTGCTAATTCACTGTTGTGGTTGCAGTGCCGTAGACCCAGTCCCGGCCCTGGCCTCCTCAGGGCGCACGTTTTCATTCCTCTCCTTTATTTGAGGTTTCATCTTGTTTCAACAAGACGGAATCAGCCTTGGCTTGTTGAACGAGTACAGGAAGAGTCATTTGGTGTCTGTGTGCTGCACACCTTGAAGAAGGACTTGTCAGCTGGCAAGAAAACAGCCTTCCCTCCCCAAGGAAATAGGAGTTCAGATTCCATTCATTTATTCATTAAATATTTATCAAGTTGGATATCGTCTCTGCTCACAGCCAAATCCCTGTTGACAAGCCTCTGTGCAGGACTCTCCAGGTTCCCTTTGTTTCTTCTACCCCAATATTAAAAGATGAAGGTTTCAAACTGAAGACTGTATTGCTCCTGTCTGATATTTTTATCGTCAATATGCAGAGCTGCTTTTAAACTTTTCTCTTGCACCTGGTGGCGTCACTCAATTCTCACCAATTTTGGGTAACTCGTATTAGTCTCTTTTCTGTTGCTGTGATAAAATGCCATAGCCAGGGCAGCTTACAGAAGGAAGGGCTTATTGGGGCTTCAGGCTGCAGAGGGATAAGGAGTCCATTGCCTACATGGGGTAGATGGCGGGGTGGAGGGGAGCATGGCCGCAGGCAACAGCAAGGGTGGCCACTGAAACAACAGGCTGAGCCCTCCAGTCTTAAACTACAAGCCAGGAGTACACTGGAAATGGGTCCCCCAGGCTTGTGACAAGCTGCCTCCAGCAAGGCCACACCTGCCAACCCAAGCAACAACACTAACTCAGGACTAGGATTCAAATGCTTGAGACTATAGGGGACATTTATTATCCTAACCTCTACACTTGTCTACCTAGAAAATTCAAGGTAATCATGTTTTGAAACCCATTGATTTCTTTTTTTTTAAAGATTAATTTATTTAATGTATATGAGTACATTGTAGCTGCCTTAGACACACCAGAAGAGGGCATCAGATCTTATTACAGATGGTTGTGAGCCCCCATGTGGTAGTTGGAGTTTGAACTCAGGACCTCTGGAAGAGCGGTCAGTGCTCTTAACCGCTGAGCCATTTCTCCAGCCCCCCATTGATTTTGTTAATAAAACAAAACAAACCAAAACTGGCTTTGTTTATCATGGTCCATGTCTTTAATTCCATAACCCGGGAGGCTGAGGCAGGTCTATCTCTGTGCGTTTGAGGCCAGCCTGGTCTACACAGCACATTCCAGTGCAGCCAGGGCTACATGGTAGCCCTGCTCTATCAGAGGATGGGAGTTAGGATTCCAGCACTTGTATCAGGCAGCTCAATACCCCCGCCCCGCCCCCAACACATACCCACCCATTTTAGTACATTGGCCTGGACCTATGAATTCTTATGAAATTCTTAGATGAGGTCATTCTTGTCATGTCCTTGGCAAAGGGGCAACAGGTGTTTTCTCATTAGCTTTATTTGCTTCTGGTTTCTCGTTGACTTGAGAATTTTTCTAATCATATTTTTTAATTACCAAATTATGTTAGGTGTATGGGTGTTTTGCCAGTATGTCTGTCTGTGCACCAAGTTTATTCCTGATACCAATAGAGGGCAGAAGAGGGTGTTAGATCTCCTGTTACTGGAGTTATAGACGGTTGTGAGCTGCCATGTGGGTGCTGGGGATTGAACTCAGATCATCTGGAAGGGCAGCAAGTGTTGTTAATCATCAAGTCATCTCCCCAGCCGCCCCTAATTTAAAAAAAAAATTAGGAAATGAATGGAATGGTTATGATAAAATGCACCATTTAGCGTCTGTGAGTGCTATTAGAATTTTTCTGCATTAATTAATTGATTACTTCCCCCCTTTTTCTTTTTTGAGTCAGGGTCTTATTGTGAAGCCCTGGCTGACCTAGAATTCTCTGTGTAGACCTGGTGGCTTCACACTCAGAGCCACCTGTCTTTGCCTTCTGAGTGCTGGGATCTAAGGCGTGCACCACCATGCTCAGCTGCTAGTTGGTTTCTTGACATTGAGCTATGCCAGGGTCCAGCCTCGACACAGGATCAGAGTTCTCAACTGGAAGCAGGGATATCTGGAAGGCATAATAAATATACACGGACTACTCTTTGGGTACAAACTGACAGGCAATTTCAAGGCTTAAAGAAGTTTCTCTCTCTCTCTCTCTCTCTCTCTCTCTCTCTCTCTCTCTCTCTAGCAGCACACACTCTGCATTCTCTTGTGCACCCTGCTTTTTTTTTTTATTGCGGTTTTCTTTTCTTGAACTCCCACACTCATGCACACCTCTGTTCATTACCCTTTCATTCTCACACACACTCTTCATACACACCTCACACACATCTCACATGCACGCCTCACACACATCTCACACACACCACATGCACTCTCCTTTCACTCACACACACAGTCTTCATACATGCCTCACATTCTCTCTTCACCCACTCTTCCCATGCTCTCCAGCCTTTCTCTTGCCCCAGGCTTTTATTGATAATCCAAAAGCAGGTAGAAAAAAGACATTGTATAGTCATTGCCAAATCAAATTCAAAAGAATAACCACATCCCACAAAGAACTAAGAATTACAATTGTTCCCCAAAGTTTCAAGCTTCCCCTATTCCCAAGCCTGTGTCCAAAATAATAATTGTAGACTTATCATTACTTAAACTTTAACTTTTAACTTATTATACTTCAGAGGTGTAAGAGCCAAAGCTCCGAGGTCAGCTACTTTCATTTCCCTGTGAAGCTCTAATGATAAATGACATGGGCAAAGCTGCCAGGCAGTGTCCAGAAAGAATCAAGTTAACCCTTAACTCAGTGGTTCTGCTAGCTTTCTGTCCCTTACACACAATGACTCTCGTAAGAGTCCCAGTATTTTGACTTAGTTTACTAGTATATAATTTTATATATTCTATGCTTCCTTATCCAGGAACCACTCTCAAATGTTATGTAAAACTTATTTTCTAACTTCAATAACTTTTTCCTTTCTTAGGGTACCAATGTTAAGACTCTAATTCATTTTCTAATAATTTCTTTAAAGTTTCTTTGCAAGTCAAGCATTAATCTGGAACTACTATTGTGCAGTTATTACATTGTTTCCAAGATGAGAACACACAGCATGCACCTGGGCCATTAGGACTGTGCTGTGCTGTGTCCTTATGCCTCCATTTCCAATTGTTTAAGAATCATAACATCAAGGAACATCTAGTTTCACAGAATTCACCAGAGCAGAAGGAGAAAGAAGTAGGAAAGTCAGATATAATAGAATAATTATGCACATCAAGGCCAATTGAAAGGCAGTCATGCACAAATGAAATCTATGCAGCCGTTGTCCAGGGCTAAGGTTAGGAGAAATGGGAACAACCAGCTTTTACAAAGAGCTGCTGCGGGCTACTGAGATGTCTCCATCCCGGCCTACTGCAGGCAGCCTCCTATTTCAGATGGTGGGTCCCCTGGGGGATGTGTGTCCTGCTTCTCAGGGTCCCAGATGCCACCCTACTTTACAAGGAGCTGCTTCAGGCTTCTGAGATGTCTCCATCCCAACCTACTGCTGGCAGTCCCTGTCATCATATGCTGTCCCCAGCAGAGCTGTGCTTGTGTTTATACTTAGAATGCATTCTACTTTGCTATGGATTTAGTTTGCTAATGGTTTAATTTTTTTATTTTTAATAAGTATGAGAGAGAGAGAGAGAGAGAGGGAGAGAGAGAGGGAGGGAGAGAGAGAGGGGGGGGAGAGAGAGAGAGAGAGAGAGAGAGAGAGAGAGAGAGAGAGAGAGCACGAGCACTCCTTGGGTCAGTTCTTGCCTTCCACCTTGTTGAGGGGGAGGTCTGTCTTGTCCCTGCTGTGCAGTGTGCCTGGATGACTGGCTTGGCCATCCTGTCTCCACTCCCCTCTCATCATAGGAATGCTGGGATTTCAGGTGGATTCCAGCTTTGGCTTTGTGTGTGGATCCGGGACCAAATTCAGGTCGTCGAGCTTGCGTGCCAGGCATCTTTCCATGGAGCCGTCTCCCTGGCCTTGATGGGGCTTTATGGATTTTGAATTTATTTTTTATTTTCTGTTTGTCCCCCCACACCCTTTCTATGTCTTTATTTTCTCTATTTCTCTACTGACCTGATTGATCAAGTTCACTGTGTTCTGTTTTCTTTTTCTCTGCAATCTATTCCTTGTTTCCAGATGACTAATTTTTGTAGCTATATTTCTTTTCCATAGGAAGGTTAGTTATTATCCAGTTTTCTCCAGAATGAGGAGAGATGTTCTGGCTTCCTCGTCGTTTGTGCTTAGGTTTTATTGCCATCTTGACTTTGACCTCATGATTGTGGTTTTGGAAAAAAAAGATGTTTCTTCTATTTCTTAACAGCTTCAAACTTGACAGTAACATCAGCTCTTTATTAAATCAATGCTATCCTTTTCCCTTTTTCTCTTTTCATTAGAGAGGAAAGAGAGAGAGAGAGAGAGAGAGAGAGAGAGAGAGAGAGAGAGAGTGTCTGTGTATAGTAAGAATCATGCCCAGAGCTTTGTGCTTGTCAAGTGCATGCTCTACCACCAAGGAACAACCATTATTTTCCTTTCCTCCCCCCTCCTTCCCTGCCTCTCTCCCTCTCTTCCTCCCTCCCTCCCTCCATCCCCCACTGTTCCTACTCTGCCTTGGAACTTGCCAAAGATAACTTTGAATTCATAGTTCTCCTGTTTCTCTCTCTGTCTCTGTCTCTCTCTGTCTCTGTCTCTCCCCCGCCCCCCTACTGGAATTAGAGCCATGCACTGTCATACCTACTTTTATGCAAGTCTGGAGACCTAGACCTCCTGCATGCTGTCAAGCTCTGTCATCTGGCCTACACCCCCAACCCTCTTTTTCGAGTAAGACTTTATTCTGATTTATTTTCTTTAATGTAATGCATTAGGTCCATAAGCGCCCCCTTTCCCCATGATTCTGTGAAACACGTGGTTGTGGTGTGTGACATTTACTGGACACTAAGGCTAGAGTTGGCCTTTGCTCAGGCTGCCGGGACTGGGAAAGGTGTAGGATAAGGTTGGAGAGGGAGAACACAGAGACTGGCCTCTTGGACTTGGTCTTTGCAGCTTCCTGTTGTGCTCTGTGTCTGGCTAGAGCCTCCTCAGCTGAGGAAGTATAAACTGAGTTGCCCTGCATTGGAGAGTTTAACAGCTGTTCTAGAAATCCCTTCCTCTTTGTTTTCTCTAAGAAATCAGCCACTCCACATCCACCACCCTTCCCTTTCCAGCCTCTGCTCTCAGCCACTGTGGCTCTGAATTTGCTATTTTCTCCAGGTTCTTTAAATAAATAGAAAATCCTATCTCATCCCATAGCCAGCATTTCCCATGTGGTCCATATCTGCCCGCTCTCCCTCCCTCCCTCCCTCCCTCCCTCCCTCCCTCCTTCCCTCCCTCCCTCCTTCCCTCCTTCCCTCTCTTCTTTCTCTCTCTCTTTCTTTCTTTCTGTCTTTCTTTCTTTCTTTCTTTCTTTCTTTCTTTCTTTCTTTCTTTCTTTCTTTCTTTCTTTCTTTCTTTCTTTCTTTCGACAGGGTCTTAGCATGTAGCCCTTGCTGGCCTTGAATTTGCTAGGTAGACCTAGGTTGGCCTTGAATTCACAGAGGTCCATCTGCCTGCCTCTGCCTCCCCAGTGCTGGGATTAAAGGTTTTCTCTGTCATGCCCAGCCCCATTTTGGTTTTGGTATTGCTATTTATGTTTGAATGTGTGTGTGTGCATGCACACACTCGAGTGTGACTGTGGATGTGAGCTTACTGTGGCATCTGTGTGGAGGTCAGAGGCCATCTTTTATGAGTTCCCACCTTCTACCTTCTACCTTGCTTTGAGGCAGGGGCTCTTGTTTCTGGTGTTGCCTTGTACACTTGTACTCTAGGCCAGTTAGGCTGATTGTCCAGGATGCCTGCCACATAGGTTCAGGTGTCAGACACCCCGGTACAGAACCAAAGATGTCCCTTACATCTGGCTTTCGCACAGTGTCTGGCTGCTGGGGCTGTTTGCCGTAGTAAGAAGAAATTCATTAGGTAGGGATAGTACTTCTGCTGCCGACAGGAAAGCATTATGGTTGTTGAAGACAGATGGGTCCTGTAAAATGCATTCTAAGTCTTTGCCATTGACATGGCTGAGGAGTGAAGAGAGGAGACACTGGATCTGTAATTCATTTTTCTTTTAGCTCAGATAGCCTGACAGAGCTTTAGACCCATGTAAATGGTGATCCCTCCTCCTGTTTTTCAGAGTCCTTCCCTGGTCTTTGGCTCTGACAGTATTTGGGGGCAGTAGGGGAAGTGGGGGAGGGACCACTTTATTTCAGTGGTGATTTTTCTGCATTTGTTTTCTGTGAGGCCTTGGGGTCAGAGGTAGTCGTTAAGACTACCCAGTTGATAGAAGAAATGATGTTTTCATTTTGATACTGTGATCTGTGTGTGGTGGCTCTCTGGAGGCTGAATGATTGATGAAAACTTCAAGGCCAGCCTGAGCTACATAGTATATTACTGGTCATCCTGAGCTGTACAACGAACCCCTGGTACACATGTATTTGTTTCAGTTCTCTAGAGAAATAGAATGTATGTTAGGGTTTCTGTTGCTGTGAAGAGACGCGACGACCATGGCAAGTCTTACAAAGGAAAGTATTTAGTGGGGTTGGCTTACAGTTCCAGAGGTTTAGTCCATTGTCATTATGGTGGCAAGTGTGGCAGTGTCAAGGCAGATGTGGTGCTGGAGAAGGAGCCGAGGGTTCTACATGTGATCAACAGGCAGGGGGAAGAGAGCAACACTGGGGCTGGCTTGAACATGTGAAATCGCAGAGCTCTCAACCCCAGTGAAACATTCCCTCCAACAAGGCCACACCTCCTCATAGTGCCACGCCCCTTGAGCCTACAGGGTCATTTTCATTCAAACCACCAAGAGTTGTCCCCTAACAGAAAGGCCACAAAGCTGGTTGTTTTTGGTGGTCTTCGGTCTATATCAGAATCCCAAAGAAGTAGGTTCTAATACCAGCGAGGGAATGCCTCAGTAGCAGGATAGATGAACTTGCCAGTGCGTGTGAAGGCATGCAGGCAAAAAAGCAATAGCTCATTTCTTCCATGTCTTTTTATGGGCACTGCTGCCAGAAGGTGTGGCTCAGATTTAAGGTGAGCTATCCCACTGCAAATGATCCAGTTTAGGTGGGTCTTCCCATCCTAAATGCCTCAAATGATTGGATCCAGAAAAATCCCTCATGGGAGTGTCCAGCAGCTTGGGTTGTCGTTCGTTCCTGGTGTAGTCAAGCTGACAACTGATCTCAACCATCACAACGCCTGTACACATGAAATAAATGAAAACAAAGCAAAATAAAACTAAGTTATGTGTCATTTAAATGAGGATAAACAATAGTTTATTGACTTTATGTAGCTGTTCATTTTCTGTGTTGGACTATCTTCGTGTATCTGTCTCTCTTTCTTTTCTTTCTTCTTCTTCTTTCTCCTCCTTCTTTCTTCTTCCTCCTCTTCCCCCTCCCCCCTTCTTCTCCTTCTCTTCTTCTTCTTTGGCAGGGTTTCTCTGTGTAGCCCTGGCTGTCCAAGAACTCACTTTGTAGGCCAGGCTAGCTCCAAGCTCATGTAGATTTGCCTGCCTCTGTCTCCTGTGTGCTGGCGTGTGTGTGTTTCTATGCATGTCTATCACATGTACATGTTTCCCTCACCCAGCACCCTGTAGTCAGTGCTCACTTGCTACTATCACCTCTCACCGTTAAGAGAATATTCATGTCCTTATTTAGACAAGGCTTATCCATGTAGCCCAGGCTGGCATGTGAACTCATGATCCTCCTGTCTCAGCCTTCCAAGTGCTGGAATATTTTTCACATCTTAAATACATGAAAATTAATCTGAAGTCTTTCTTACATGCTGTAATATGTAAAAACTAGCAAGATGGAAGCCTCGGTGTCCTTATGTAGCAGCACAGTTACTGTCTTCTTGAGCTGTGAGTACAGGCAGCACATGGTACAGACATGAGCATCTTAATGATTCTGAAAAATTCATATCCCCCTGCTATAAACTGTGATCAGACTTCTTGAGCAATTGACATTTGTTTTTGCATTTGGAATTTGAGAACATTATTTGAGAAGAAGGTCCTGATTATTTTATCCTTTTAAAAATAGCTAATCAAATTCTCCATTGGTATTAATTGAAGAATATATTATCTTCTCAGTACTTAAGTTCCAGAGTTATCAATTAATATTAAAACTCAGGTTTGTTCTGCTGATTTCGGGGCTGACAGGTCATCAAGTCATTAGGCTGACATACGTTCTCTGGGGATGAGAATCCCTCATCCCATGCATTACCCTGAGCATCGGATGGACCACCCACAGTCTGCTCAGCCTCATGGCTTACTAAGTGCAGACACTGGTACTGTCCTTGGTTCATCTTTCTGGAGTCTGCAGAGGATTGATAATGGACAATTGGAGCCACTTATTAATGGCTTGTGGACCGTTTGGAGCTGGCCAGCTCTGAGAGTCCCTTGAGCAGCAGTATGACTCGATTTATTTCTCTGTCGCTGGTGGAGCAGGAGCTTTGCTGTTCTAAGAAACACACGTGGAGGCTGATTGTGTTTGGGTGCTCCCTACATGCCTGGAAAAGAGCGAAGGTGCAGTCAGAATGTTTCGTGTAGCTGGTACTGTCTAGTGTTATCTCTGGGATGTGAGAGGTAGGTGGTGCATGCTCTGGGGTCCTAGGCCCAGTTCTGTGTCCCTCTGCCTGTCCCTGGTGTGTGACTTAGGCCCACGTTGTAAACTCTAGTCCATGTTCTGTTCTCTCAGTAACCACATAGAGTTAATGAACTCTCTTCACTGCTTCCAAGTTATCTCAAGGATGAGTGAGAGCGGATGCACTACAGGTCCTTGGCTTACGCATTCTCTGAATGGTTACTTTGGCAGCCCTTCCCGAAGGATGGAGTCTGTGGAGATTACAGAGGGTTGTTGGTTTGGACTTTATGTGGTTTTGCCTGAAGGACAGCATCACTTAGTCCTCTGTAACTTACCTGTGTTTGAAATACGGTTTCCCTCTGGTTTGATCTGTTCCCCTACCTGGGAAGCATTCAAGAGAAAAATCCTAATCTTTGTCCTCACCCTGTGTCCATTTCTAGAGCATGTGCTAACTTCTTGTGAGAATAAAGCCACAGATAGTGCCAGAGGGAGTCTAAGCACCTGACCTGGTTAGCATTGAGAATCCCTCATTCGCCCTGCCTCTGCTGGCAGCTTGGGGAGGTGGGTGCCCGCCTGCCTACTGCCTACTGTTGTTGCCTGTACCCACCCTCTGCCTCCTGCCCAATGTTGCTTGTACCAATCCTCCTTTGTTCTGTAAGGTTTTTCTGAAAAGCTTAGGCAAAACCACCACTTTCTGGCTTCAAAGCTTAGACGTCCTTTGTGGAGCACTTCTCCAGTGCTTTCCTAAGATCTGAGGCTGGAGCTCCTCCACTTTCCAGGCTGCCTCCAGCTGCCACTTCCCTAAAGCAGCTCAGCTCACACCCACAAGGTCTGGTTTCCAGCTGAAAGTTTCCAACTTTCTTCGCACGGCTGCCTTTTCTCGCTGAAGGGCACACTCCTGGTTCTGGAGCATTGCACCCACGCTTTAAGTGTCTCTGTGTGTGGTCTGCCTATTGGCAGGGTGGACTCATTGTCTTCCCGACAGAGAGGCTGAATCTGAGGGGCTCAGCTGGGGCCTGAGAGTCAGCTGGGTTCTCAGTCCAGGCCTCTGCTATCCTCTTGAAGAAGCAAGTCAAAGTCATCCTGAAGTGTCCACCAGGGAAAGATTACTTCCCCTCCCTCCCCTGGACTATAGGTTTTACTTCATTTGTGCATTTATTGCATCATATCAAGTGGCCATGTTCTGTGCTGCAGCCTACAGGAAAGTCTTGCAGTAAATCCCCTCTCAGTCTGCCTTCTTCCCCAGAACTGCACCTGGCAGCCATCAAGAATGCCATGTTTGGATTAAGTACATGCACTAATAAATTCTGCTCTTTCACATCCTCTCAGCTGAGGTTTGGGGGCCCACAGCACCTGTCAGTTCTGGCACTTAGGACCCGTGTGTTGGGAAACACCTGTAATTTGGTCTGTAACATAAGTAGGGAGTGATAATTATTTTGTTTCTCTGGCATCTCATAGAGCCATAATCAGGTATTTTATTACTAGAAGAAAGGTGCTTAGCACATGTTTAATTGTATGTATTTTAGGAATGTAATCTTTTAGCTAAATTTTGTCCAACAGCAGCTGTACCTGGGAGAGGCTTTGAGGAAAGCGAGCTTCCACAATCTGCTAGCCTTTCTCTACAGCAGCTTTAACCAATAGTAATCATAGTCTTCAATTTGGACAGCTGGTGTTTCCCAGCGTGTGAAATGTTAAACGGAAGCGTCGTCAGCAGGTGTGGTGCTGCACACCTGTGACCCCAGCACTCGGGAGGCTGGGCCTGGGCTGTCTAGGAAGAGCCTGTCAAAACCAACAGGACGAAAAGACACGGTAGGCAGAGAAATCCTGGTCCCGAGCTCCTGTGTATTGGCCTCGAACAAGTCTGCAAGTCGCTTCCTATCTGCAGACTCTGTGGTGCCAACGTGAAGGTGTCATTTCCTTTCTAACTGTTATAACACATGGTTTTGAGACACAGTGTAAGGTTTTGGCCTCATTCTTTCCTTGGGCTTCTTCCGTTACCTAACTGCCTCTCTTTCATCTGTTGTCAAGTGAGGATTCAGATAACAGTTCCTTCTTTGCCCAGCTCAACTCTGCAGATTAGCTCAGATGGCCCTACAAAGAGGGCAGGACTGACCAGTGCAGCCCCACGTCTCTTTACAACAGGGATATGTCCTGAAGAATATGTTTCTACATGATTTCCTCATTGTGTGAACACGGTGTGTACTTACCAACCTAAGTGGCGGTGGAGCTCGCTGAATACTTTGGCTGTGTGGAATGCCATAGAGGTGTGGGCGCCCAGCCATACAGCATGTTACTGTAGGCAGTTGTAACACAGTGGAATTGGTGTAGTTGAATAATTTACACACTAGCAAAAGGACAGTGAAAGCATGATGCTAACAGACAGCATAGCAGCAGGCTGGTCTCAGAGCATGCAGCACAGTGAGTGTGGTGCTGCATGGCTGCTCTGGGGTCACTGAGTGACTGCGGGTCAGCCTGCATAGCTGTTCCCCAGTGCAGTGTAGCCCGTGAGCGCTGTGCACTTAGCTGCAGTACGTGGAGGTAGTTTTAAATGTGTTGGCAACTCACCTTACTATAATAAACTTAAAAAAACCTTTTCATCATCAAAAAAAAAAAAAAAAAACCAAAACCAAAACAAAAAATCCCATAGCTTAAAACACAGACTTCTCTTTTTCTCCTTCCTGCTGTTTCTTGCTTTGACAAGTCCCAGGGATTAAGCCCAGAGCCTTATGCACTTAGGGATAAGAACCTGTTTTTTTCTTTTATTCTTTTTTTTTAAAGTTTTATTTATTATATATAAGTACACTGTAGCTGTCTTCAGACACACCAGAAGAGGGCATCGGATCCCATTACAGATGGTTGTGAGCCCCCATGTGGTTGCTGGGAATTGAACTCAGGACCTCTGGAAGAGCAGTCGGTGTTCTTAACAACTGAGCCATCTCTCCAGCCCTTTTTCTTTTATTCTTAATGTTCAAAAATTAATTACTATGTTCTTTGTTTACTTTGCGTGTGTGGCAGTCAGAGGACAACTGGTGGGAGTCCAGAAGCTTGAACTCGGGTTGTCAGGCTTGGCAGCAAGCGCCTCCACCTGCTGAGCCATCTTGTAGGTCCATTCTTTTTTTTTTTTTCGGAGCTGGGGACCGAACCCAGGGCCTTGTGCTTCCTAGGCAAGCGCTCTACCACTGAGCTAAATCCCCAGCCCCTTGTAGGTCCATTCTTAATTTTTCCTGTGGTCAGACTCTTGGTGCAGTTAACCATGGACACAAAGAGGAACCAACCTTATCTGGTCTGAGCCACACTGGCAGGGATGTGGGGTTAGATCTGGAGCAGCCATGGACCAAGAAGGTGGCTCTGCAGGCTGGACGTCATCTGGACTTTGGGGTTAGAAATG
This sequence comes from Rattus norvegicus, assembly GCF_021556685.1. NCBI lineage: Eukaryota > Metazoa > Chordata > Mammalia > Rodentia > Muridae > Rattus > Rattus norvegicus. Next base: position 79,931,760 of record NC_141538.1, read on the forward strand.
TGTATTACAAATGAATACATGAGGCTTCTAAAACAGGAGCCCAGGGCACCATGTCTTCTGCCTCGAGGGATTTTTGGTAAGATGTGGATTGGAATCTGGGCACCGTTGCTGAACAAACACCTCAGAGCTAACACCTCGAGACCCCTGTCCCTTTTGTTGGAGGAGAAAGGAATGAAATGAACACTGACCTTAGGAAGTGTGACCTTCTGGGATACAGTCACATGCTTCCTTCCAGTTCAGCCTTGTGTTAATTTTCAGTTTGGGTTGTGGGTTTCAAGGCCTCCCATTGCCACAGCTGTAGGGTGTGTTTGTCACAAACCCTGAGTGTGAGAGAGCTCTACCAGAGGGTGGTTTGAGTTGTGTCCAACGGAAGGAGGGCATGTTTCTGTTCCTTTTCTAGATTAGAAAGGCAGTTGAAACTCTGTGGCCCTTCCTTTTCCCATAGACAGTTTTAAGACTGCAGAAGTCATATCTCTCCCAAGGAAGGATGTAAATGTCAAATGGTACAAAGAAATTTCATCTCTGAGATGCCCACAAATTTCAAAGAGTCTGTTTTGTAAGAGAGTGGTGAATTTTTGGTAGTGTCTGATAAAATGGAGACTTTCAGTCTTCCTGAAAATGTGGGGGATTGAAAGCACATTTAGAGATGAGAGCAGAGAAGACTGTCGTCATAGTAACATCTGATACTTGCCATTGGTCTGCTAGTCTGTCCTGTCCTGCTCCTTGCCTGAGTGGCTTTTGCCCTTAAGAGAGTTTGGTCGGGGGTAATGATTAACCCATATTTGATCACACAGAGCAAACCAGTGTTTTGCTTCTTCTAGACTCTTGTTCTGACAACCAAGACCGTTCTTTACCACCTTTTCTGAGCACATGTCTGCATTGGCCTATTTTGTAAGGTGGATGAGTGGTGGTTACAGGTTGGGTTGGGGACTGGAGAGATGGCTCAGTTAAGAGCACTGGCTGCTCTTGCAGAGGACTAGGTTGGGCTGCCAGCATCCACATGGCTGCTCACTGTAGCTCCAGTTCTAGGGGATCCAATGCCTTCTTCTGGCCCCCCAGCACTGCATGCATGTGGTACACATTTACACAGGCAGGCAAAGCACTCATGTACACTAACCAACCAACCAGAGTAAAGGCTGTGCTGGGCGCCTTCCATATAAGAAGGAGCACTGGGCTGTAGTTGTTTTAGCTCTCCCTGGGACATGGGCTCTGTTCGTCCCCACCCTCGGTAGATTGCCGACGACAGACCAAAGTAACAGTTCTGTCCCTGGTGGACCAGGGAGTTTATTTGGGCTTACTTAACAGATGTAGGTGACACCACACAGCTGTTGTGGTGATTTGGATGTGCTGGGCCATGGGAAGTGGGTGTGGCCTTGTTGGAGGAAGTGAGTTACTGTGGGGGTGGCTTTGAGTCCTATGCTCAAGTTCTGCCCAGTGTAGAAGAGAGCCCCCTCATGGCTTCCTACTGAAGAATCCCCTGGCTGCCCTTGTATCAAGATCTAGAACTCTTGAGTTTCTTCTCTAGCACCAAGTCTGCCTGAGTCCTGCCTTGATGATAATGGGCTGAACCTCTGAAACTGTAAGCCAGCTCCAATGACGTTTGCCTTTGTAAGAGTTGCATTGGTCATGGTGTCTCTTCACAGCACTAAAACCCTAAGACAGCTGTGTCTCATTAAAGTCTCATCCCTGCCTGGGTGAGACCTCCCTTCACCCCTTCACCATAGGGGGTGTATAGATGTGTAGATGGAGTACCCCTTCAGTTTACCCTCTATGATCTATCTGACAGCTATGTCCTACATGTGCCCCATGGGCTGCATGTCCCCCAGGAGAGCTGTGAGTGGGGCCCAACACAAATTGTAATCTTATTTACTTTGTGTATGATTATTTTTTTGTAACTTGATTGATGCTTCTTGAGCATGAACTGTGTGGATGACAACTTTGTGTTGCAATATCAAAAGATGGGAGGGACACCTGCCTGAGCCATAACACAGGTAGGGGCAGAAGGTAAATACGGTTGGGAGGAAGGGGTCCAGGAGGGAGTGGCTATAACCGCAGGTGAGGGCCTAATGACCTCCTTCCCTGGGACACATCGGCAGGCCCTTTTGGGTGCTCGAAGCTCATCTGATGAGATGCTAATGGCTGTTGTGCTTGCAGGACAGAGCTCCACAAGTGTGGTGTGGGACAGCCATGCATGAGACCTAGGCTCTTTATATGTCGTTGAATGACCTCAAGCCTGCCACTTCAGAGTCTTTTCCTTTTAGTGTAGAACAAACAGATTTGATGACTTCTGGTGAGCTCTATGCCCTATGGCCTTGTGTGATGTGGTACAGAAATGCCAGTGGAAGAATGAACATTTTGCTCAGTTGTGGCTTTTGGTTGGCAGGATCCTGAGAACAGGCTGGAGGTGGGCATGTTTTTTTAGTTAGCATTAGGACTTCTTAGTCTGTCTTCTTAGAAAGCTGTGTACTTGGACTTTGAAGTCTGCCAGGTGGTATGCATGTGCATTGACCAAACAAAATACCCGAGAGAAGCAATTAAGAAAGACGGTCTACTTTAGGCCACTGTGAGGCCTGTCCATCAGGATGGGAAGGCGTGAGTGCAGGGGCATGAGGTAGCTGGTCATGTTGCATCTGTGCTCAGGAGACAGAGAGATCAACACTGCTGCCCAGCTCCTATTCTCCCTTTGATTCAGCCCAGGGCCTCAGCCCATGATGTGCTGCCCTCATAGAGGGTGGGTCTCTCCACCTCAGTGAACCTAGAAACCCTGGTACAGACACGTCCACATTCCCCCTTCATGGTGATTCTGAGTCATGTCAAATCTGCAGTCAGGATTGTCCCTTACACCTGCAGTGGCCGGTCTTCTGGCTGTGGGCCTTAGTTCTTCATTTGGGGAGAAGCTTTTGAGAATGCCTCTTCCTTTAGTGCTGGCGACTCCTTGGCCTGGAGTGAATGACCACACTGCTGCCCCCTAGCCTTGCTTTTCCGTTTGGCAAGCGTCCTCATTCTTCTCAAGTTGCCCCAGCACCCTTTGCTCTCATTCTTCAGGTCGAGGGCTACTGTTACAGCCAGTTTTGCTTTGTGTTGTCATTAGTGGTTCTGGCACTCCTACCCTAGCTAGACTGAGTGGTTTAAACACAGATGGTCTTGGCCCCATGTTTCCGTAGCCCTGTATCATCACTTTGGCTGACATCACTTGGATGCTCAGTCTGTTCTTGTAATAATGGTGCCTCCTTAGAAGGCATGTGTAGGAACCATATGTAAATCCATCAGCCAGGCAAAATCCTTGCTTTTAAGGGTGCCCGGAGTAGGGGCTACAGTCTGGGGGTCATGGAAGCCTGGCTGAAGACTGTGCTCTTTGACCCTGAAGTCCATTTGCAGGTGTTCTTTTCGTGTTGTGCCGATGGCTGCATTTTAAAGGACACGATTACTCAGAGAAGCCAGGGGAACATAATTCGTTTTCTAAAATGCTTTATCAGATTCTGTGAGTGCACAATAAGGAAGAGTCTTTGTCACATAGGAAATTGGCTCAAAAGGCAGAGTGGGAAAGTGTAAACCTATTCCCGGACAGCACCAGCCTGCAGACCAGGCCATGGTGGCCTCGGGACCTGGTGGATGTGTGCAAATGGCTGTGGGGGCTTTGGAGATTATTAGATGGGGTTTCTAGGGCACTGGTGGGAACACGGAACCTTTTGTACATACTAGTTAAGATACTTGAATAACTCCAGGGTTGAAAAGGATAATGCCTTAAAAATTCCCTGGTGTTGTATGACCATTTCCTCTCCGCAGTTTAGAAAATTATACAGACATAATTATAAGCACTGGTCAGCTCTACTGAAGGAATAAACAACCCTAGGCTCAAAGCTTGCAGCAGACATTATGTTGTGTTTTCTGGCTATGAGTCAGCTGTGTAACTCTTCCCAAATCTTACCTTCCTGAAGGAACAGTCCCTTTTGGGGACATGGTAGGCAGAGAAAAGAGATCAAGAGACTGTGGGAGACACAAGAATTCCTAACAGTCAGCTTAGATCTGGCCTATGCTGCATTCATTTGCCATTGGCTGGAGCAAGTCACATGACCTAACCCAAAGCCAGTGGTGTAGGGTGTTTTCCTGTAAGAAGCCACTAGGCAACGATAAGAATGTGTGATCATGTCACGGGAAGAGGGGCCAGTCACTTGGGGTGTCTACTCACTGTCCCCTGTGTGTCCTCTCCCCTTGTCACTGAATGAGGCAGTGTAAGTGCAGATGCCTTGTGTGCATTCACCCTACTGTGTTAAGGTCTTGTCTGTTATTCGTACTACACCTGAAGTTAATTTGGGGAAATGACTTGCCGTGAAGCAGTGTGGCTGATTACATATTTTCAGGTGTCCTTCAGCGTGTCATTACATCATCTCCCGATGCTCGGCAGTGGCAATCACTGGATGAGGTGGCACACACCTGAACCCCAGCACTGGAGGTGGAAGTGGAAAGATCGGAACCTCATCTACACAGTGGGTTCTGTCGAGTACATTGTGCATACGTGCGTCTCAGTCCATTGGATTGTTGCACTGGCAGGATCTCAGTATTCTCGTTTTTGTGGTCCATTATCGGCCTCATATTTTGTAGATATTCAAGCTTCCTCACTAGCCTAGAGGCAGTCTAGAATTGTATCTGAAAAAGAGGTGATAGCCAATAGCTGGGCAGAACTGCAGGGGTGAGCTGGGAGAAGAAACGGAGAGATTCACCAGCTGATGGACCAGAGCAGAGCAGAGAGGTAGGGCTAGCCACGTGGAGGGACGGAGTGCCAGGATTAGTCAGGTTAAGCTAGATAGCTGGCCGGGAGACTGCCCTAGCTAAAAGGTCTAAGTTTTAAAATATTAAAATGCCTGTGTCATTTAAACCGCTGGTGGATCTGCTGAAAGTCCTGCCATAGAGTTCTAGGCCAGCCTGGCCTGTGAGACCCTGTCTTAACCTCTTCTCCCTTGAAGAAGGCTCTTGTTTCTGACTTTAGTAGACATGTCTCCAGTGTTTCACTGTTTGCTGTGTGGTGTCCTTGTTCTTGCTATCTAGTTTACACAGGGTGCTGTTTCACTGTTGTCAACTGTACAGTGGCTTGTAGTGTGTTCGTAGGCCTGTGAAGCCATCGTCACTTTAACTCTAAAACAGGTCTGTCACCATCCCCACTGAGCCAGCAGCAGCAGCCCTGTCCTCTGCTCCTTTCAGGTCCTTGCAGGCTGAAGTCTCTGAAGGAGGACATGCTGCTGCTTACAGTCAGTGTAAATGGGTCAGACACTGTGTGGCCCTTTGTGTCTGATTACTTTTTTTTTTTTTTTCTTTTCTTTTTTTCGGAGCTGGGGACTGAACCCAGGGCCTTGTGCTTGCTAGGCAAGCGCTCTACCACTGAGCTAAATCCCCAACCCGGCCCTTTGTGTCTGAATAAGGTTCTCAAAGTTCATCTCTGCGATTTCTGATAGTATTTACATACTGTGAACCTCCCTTCTCTGAATCCTTAACTTCACTTACAGATTCTACTAGAGTGGCTCATATTTACCAGTGAAAGGCACCGGTGCACAGAGTTGCCACCATCGGTCTGTATTGTTCTTAGTGTGGTCATTGTATCATCACAGGTCCTAATGTCGAATCCTTGCTTTTGGGAACTCATTTGTCTTGGTCCTACTACATTCTTTTTTTTTTTTTCTCTTTTTCTTCTTTTTTCTTTTTTTTCGGAGCTGGGGACCGAACCCAGGGCCTTGTGCTTGCTAGGCAAGCGCTCTACCACTGAGCTAAATCCCCAGCCCCCTACATTCTTTTTAAAAACAAAATTACATATTTATTATGTATACAGGGCTAGGAGGGGATGGAGGTGCATGCTGGGGCACAAGTGTGAGATCAGAGGGAACCTGTAGGAGTTCTGTGCTGGTTATATCATATGGGTTCTAGTGTTTAAACTCAGGTTGTCAGGCTTGGTACAGATGCCCTTACCCTCCCCACTGAGCAACCCCAGACGCCTTTCCTTTTATCTTCCCTTCCCTTTCCTTCCCTTCCCTTCCCTTCCCTTCCCTTCCCTTCCCTTCCCTTCCCTTCCCTTCCCTTCCCTTCCCTTTTTTTCTTTTATGTTTCTTCCTAAAGATTTATTTATTTTTATTTTATATGTATGGGTATTCTGTCTGTCTGTCTGTCTGTCTGTCTGTGCTCCATGTTTATGCAGTTCCCTAGGAGGTCAGGCATTGGATCCCCTGGATTTACAGTTACAGTTGGTTGTAAGCCATGCTGAGGTGCTGAGAGTTGAACCCTGGTCCTCAGGAAGAACAGCCAGTGCTCTCAACCACTGAGTCATATCGCCAACTCTTCTATATATTGTTTTAAAAATTAGAAAGAATTATTTATTTACTTTTTGTGTATGAATATCTTGTCTGCATGCATGTATGTATACCAAATGTGTGCCTATTGGAGACCTAGAACTGGAGGTACAGATGGTTTGGGTCCACCATGTGGGTGTTGGGAATTAAACTAGGGTCCTCTGCAAGAGCAGCAGTGGGCCTCAACCACTGAGCTATTTCTCTGGCCCCTTCACATACTCTTTTTATTGATTCATTTTTAAAAGTTTTTTATTTAGCAAGGCAGTGGTGGCACATGCTTTTAATCCTATGCTTGGGAGGCAGAGGCCAGTGGATCTCTGAGTTCTAGTTCAAGGTCAGCCTGGTCTACAGAGCAAGCTCCTGGAAGCCAAGTTTACACAAAGAAACTCTGTCTTAAAAACAAAACAAAACAGAAACTCAAAAATAAAAACAAACAAAAAACTAACACATAAGCCATAAGTCTTTTTTTTTTTTTTTTGGTTCTTTTTTTCGGAGCTGGGAACCGAACCCAGGGCCTTGCGCTTCCTAGGCAAGTGCTCTACCACTGAGCTAAATCCCCAACCCCCATAAGTTTTAAAATATGGTTTTGACTGTTACTTTATTGTTGGTATATATAGTAATTTCCCTTTTTTAAAAAAAATTTTGATAGCAGATTAGTGGTTAACTCTCATAAGATGGCTTGGGAGGTTTCTCCATGTTTCTCTGTGTCTTGGAATATTTGACTAAGGAGGCCTTGGGCTCATTGGGCTCAGCTGCAAACCCTCTGACCTTGGTGGTCATTGTTTTCAGCTGTGCATCTGTCCTTCCCCCAGACAGCCCAACTGTGGCTTTATGGACTTACGGTATAGTTACTTGTAATATACATATATATCACTTGTAATCAGATATAGAAATAAGATCTAAATAGTTATATTTTTCTTCTTTCTATGTTGGTCAGGCCTTGTAATTTTTACTTTATCTAGTCCATCTTCAATCAGATGTTGGCTTTGTTACTTTTCCTTGTTTTTAGTATGTGTTTTAAGCTTTCACACTTTAAAAAAAAGGGGGGGGGGAGCACAGAGTAGACGTGGCCCAGTGTTCATCTGTGGGATAAAGCTATTGTGTGCATGTCTTTATCTGCTGTGTGAGCTCTGCCTCTCCGTGTTTGTTTTCTTGGGTTAGGATGATGAGGTAATGCAGGCGTAAGGTTTTTATTTTCTTTCTAGTTTGTTTACTCATGGCTGATGTGGTAATAACACACGTCTGTTATTGGCTTTGCATTGGAACAGGTGAGTTGGAGTGCCTCTGTTTCTGCTTGATGTTGCTAGAAGTGTCTTCCTGAGTTTCTACTTGTAACCATCAAACAGGAAAAGGATGAGGGGAAGGAAGTCAGGGTCCTAGCATTCCTGTAGAGGAAAGTTGGCTTGGCTCATCCCAGGGTCTGGGCTCCCAGTGGCCTGATTTCCATGTAGAGCCCACCCCTCTGTGTTTCAGCTATGTCTGTTTTGTGCCTGTGAACTTGTCCAGAGCTGTCTGTCTAGGTTCATCTGCTCTCAATGGTGCACCAAAGCCTTGAGGGCAGGGTGCCCCCTGCTGGTGATCCCCTGTTGTGCTTTGCCCTTGTGCACCTCAGCCAGAAACCTTCCTTTGTCTCCCTGTCTTGCCTACTCCACCCGGCAAATGCATCTTTCCAATTAGGGTGCACATGAGGGGGTTGTTTGTGAGTTTCAGTGACAGTGAGTAACCTCAAAAACTGTTAAAGGGGCTTTGTAGTTCCCGCTTCAGCAGTGTCCCAGCTGTGTCTAGTAGAACATTTTAGAGAGTCTGGCACTTGGCTGACCCTCTCCCAATTTCTAGAGTCATACTGCTCTTCCTATCACCTCTTCCCCAGTTCTTTTTGTTGCCTTTTTAGATGCTAAGTTAGCATCTGAGGGTAGAAAAGAGAGGATGTAAGCTGCTGTGGTTAACTTACTGAGATTGTCTGGAAGTCTAGATTTATAATTGTTATCTGTCTATCCATCCACCCATCATCCATCCATCCACCCACCCATCATCCATCCATCCACCCACCCATCATCCATCCATCCATCCACCCATCATCCATCATCCACCCATCCACCCACCCACCCATCATCCATCCATCCACCCACCCATCTGTCCACTCTACAGTGCAAACTGGCCTTAAACTTGTAATCCTCCTGCCTCTGCTACCTCAGTGCTGGGATTACAGGCACTGTCCTCTCTGTCCAGCTTTTATAACAAGTGTGCAACATTTTGTCTTGCTGCAGTAAACACCATGGGTCCTGGTTATTTAACAGGTTTCATGGTGTTTGCTGTTCTGTTCTGAGTATCTCTGACAAGCACACTTTTGAGGTTTTTCCCTTTGAGTTGATTCTCCGTAGTGGGTTTAAGTTGAAGTTCACTGCAGAATCATCTGTTTGATCTGTATAGGACGTTCCTTCTTTAGGTGTTCTCTGTGCATGAGAGTTAGGACAAACCAGGCAGGTACAGACTGTGGACAGAATGCTATCCTTTGCTCCTGTGGGTCCCCCTGAGCCACTTTGCCAGGTTCTTCTGAAATGGTGTCATCACATTGCCCCAAATTTTCCCAGTGGTGTAAATAGAGAAGCTGGACTATTTTAGCATGGTTTGTATTTTTACTGTCGTATTGGCTCCCAGTAGATGCCACTCTGCCTTCATAAACCTCTGTTTAACGTAATGAAGAATCTTGCCAGAGATTTCTGTTAATCATCTTGCCAACAGATGGCCATAACATCTTGAAACTGAAAAATCTTTGGACCAGAGGAATTTGTAAAGCAATGTAGTTCTCCTGTGTCTCCCCTGGGGTGACAGGCTGGGGGCAGAGGAAGGAATGTTCTTCCAGATGAGAGCTGACGCTTTACACCAATGAGTGTTTTGTTTGGTTTTCATCAGCAAGCAGTCACCATGGCTCACAAGGGCTATTCTAGATAAGTACTGGCATGATAAAACCTACTGTAAGAAAATGAATTTGAGGTACCAGCTACGTCTCTACTGTGATTTTTCTTTTCAGTAACATTGATGTGCCCATGTTTATAATGAAACGTAAAGGTACATAACAGACAAATCAACTTGACTGAACAGTGACGCGCAGCTTGCCATGCTTTCGTGGTTCACACACCCCTCTGGTTACTCCCCTGTAAGTGTGATGTCGCTTGTACTTCCTCAGCTGAAGTGATGAGAAGAGAACCATGCTCAGGCTTTATGAATACACGGCTTGGGCTGAGCCTAGAACATTTTTTATCTTATTACCCCTTGCCTAGATGCTTCTAGCCTCTGTGCAATCTAAACTTCTGCAAGCCTGGTCCTTGAAGTCTTCACCTTCCAGCCTCCATCTGCTAATACAGGCCTGAGACTTACTGCTGAGTAAGCTCACCCTTTCTAGCTCTTTCTGAACTCTGGCTGGCTCAACTCAGTTGTTCTGGCTCAAACTCCTCCTCTCCAAGCTGATTGATTCAAATTGGCTTCTCTTGGCTTTTGACTGAATTGTTCTGCTTGAAAAGACTGCTTCTGAACTCCATGTGCTGAACCGAACTCAACTGTACTCTCCTGATCTGCACTGAACCAAACTGTTCTGCACTTTCCTCTCTCCCACTACTTTTAAGTAGCATCTCTTTCTTGTCTGCTCTTGTGTGAGTTGGGCGTATCCTATCTCTGATTCATTCTGTCAAATCTTCCTCTGATTCATCACTTTGTCTACTTCTCAATTAGTTGCCATTATTTGGGATTAAAGGTGTATACTAAGGGTGTGTCTGTATTCCAGCCAGAGGGATTAAAGGTGTGCAGCTGTCTGCATTCCAGCCACATCATAACTTTGGATGGGATCCCCTGCCTGAGCAGCCATGTTATTGGATTAAAATTCCTCTATACTCCCGTATACTGACCCCCTCAGTGCTGCAGTATCCTTATTGCAAATGAGAGAGCTAAGGTACCGGCTAGTGGAGTCAAGCTTTTAATGTGGGCAGTGTGGCTCAGGTTACCCTTGCAGGTGTTCTGACTTCCCAGGTGTCTATTGGGTATCTTCTGTTGTTTTTTTTAATGATTTATTCATTTATGTATATGAGTACAGGGTCGCTGTCTTCAGTCACACCAGAATTAGGCATCTGATCCCATACAGATGGTTGTGAGCCACCATGTGGTTGCTGGGAATTGAATTCAGGACCTTAGAAAAGCAGTCGGTGCTCTTAACTGCTGAGCCGTCTCTACAACCCTTTTCTGATGTTCTAAGACTCATTTATTCATCACCACCTTTTGACTATCCCCTGTAAGGTATAGTCTCTGCTTTCGTGGAATTTACAGATGAGTAGAGAGTCAGTCAAGTCAGTGAATATGCTCTAAAGTTCCAATAATGATAATCCTGTGAAAGCTGGAGAAGAGCTGAAGAGTGATGGAAGAATACAGGGGCCACTTTTATATTTTGTTGGACTAAGAAGGCCTCTTAAGCGGGTATCTTTGAGCAGCAGCCTGTATGAAGAGAGGGGGTAGCCACATCGGGATCTGGGACACCCCCCCCCACACACACACATGGAGGGAGGGAATGAGGGAGAAAGAGAGAGAGAGAGAGAGAGAGAGAGAGAGAGAGAGAGAGAGAGAGAGAACATACAGTACAGAGACCGTGAGGTCACAGTGAGCCAGGGTCAGCCAGACCAGGAACTCAGAGCAGGAGGAAATCAGGCAGAGAAGTGGTGTGGAGGAGGGGTGGGTGAGCAGTGTCTGCTCTATGGGAGGGAGTTTAGACTTGTGTAATGGGATGGTTTTCAGAATTTAAAGCAAGGAAGCTGACATATTTGGATTTATATATTTTTAAAACATTTTTTTTAAAGCCAGGTCCTCATTGTATAGTAGTCCTGACTGTCCTGGAACTTGCTGTCTTTACTTATTTATTTTTAATTACGTACATATATATTATGTCAGTGTATGAGTTTGTGCACATGAGCTCAGGTATCTGAGGATGCCCTTCAGGGCTGGAGTCACAGACAGTTGTGAGCTACCCTACCTGGGTACCCTCTGCTAACAGCTTTCTAGCCTTGGATTTGGTTTAGTTTTGAAGCACCCTAGCTGTGGTGTGGTGAACTGCGTATGCATTCATGTTGGTCATAGGTGGTGCTGCCAGCATGAGATACCCACTAGAGAGACCAGGTCACTGCAGACTCCACTGTGGAGGCCTCTGCTGGCCTGAGACACCGGGCCCTTCAGTTCACCCAACCCTTGCTCATCTCCCCTAAGCAATTCATGTTTTCTTGTTGCTTTTATTTCTCCTGGGGCAATGTCTTGAGAATCATTTTGTGATAAACTTATGACCCCGAAGAAAAATGTTGACTTTACCTGACTGGCTTTAAAAACAGGATTCATGTTTACCTAGAAGGATTTATGGCTGCAGAATGGAGAAGAAGGCAAAGGGGCTGGAGAAATTCCATGAAGGGATTCGGCTTGGTAGGAACATGGGCTCACTGCTGGCAGAGCAAACACTAAGGCAGGCTAGGTCTTCTTTTCAGTCTGTGTCCTCATAGACAGAGATCATGGCTGACTTGCTAATCTTGCGAGGCTGTCATGGGTGCAGTCAGAGTGGTAGCCTCACTGTTCCAGAGACTTTTAGGGGACAGGTCACACCAGCCTCCAGAGTACTTCCTTGACCCCACCCTATGATCTGGGTCACCAATGCCTTTCCATTGCTATCATGTCACTTTCTTGCCACAGTTTCATTCTTTGTCTTGCAGTGTTATAGGAGGTAATGTTCAGGGCTCTGCTCCCTTGTGAAGTCCTAGCACAGCAGAAACCGTGAGACTGGGCCTTTGTCTCAGTTAGGGTTTCTGGGAGGAGATGACAGACCATAGCAACCCTTATAAGGGGAAACATTTAATTGTGGCTGCCTTACAGGTTCAGAGGTTTGGTCCATCGTAGTCATTGCAGGAAGCATGGTGACGTGGTGCTGCAGAGGTAGCTAAGAGTTTACATCCAATCAGCAGGCTGCAGGGGGAGTCTGACTTGGGCTTAAGCATTTGAAACCCCAAAGTCCACCCCCAGTGACATTTTCTTCAACAAGGCCACACCTCCTAATAGTGCCACCCGCCATAGCCTTTTAAAAATGTTATTATATTTGTAACAAATTCTTAACATATAATTTACTCAGGTAGCTTTAGGCCTTCACCCTAAGGTGGAAAGAGAACGAAAGCAGTTGTTTTGTAAGTCTGTTGGCCTTTCTTTTTTTCTTCCTTCCTTTTTTTCTGCCTGCCTGCCTGTCCTCCCTCCCTCCCTCCTTCCTTCCATCCCTCTCTGACATTTCTCTGTCTGACAATCTCTTTGATCTTTTTTTTTTTTTTTTTTTTTTTGGAGCTGGGGACCGAATCCAGGGCCTTGCACTTGCTAGGCAAGTGCTCTACCACTGAGCTAAATCCCCACCCCCTGAAACTTTAAATTAAATACAAAGAGAACAGATTATATGATAGGCTAAGGTGCTGGTTCTCAGGGTTTGTCCACTTGATATAAGCTCGAGTCGCCTGGGAAACTGAACTTCAGTTGAGAAGGTACCTCCATCGATTGTCTGTAGGCAGGTCTGTGGACACTGTTGACTAATGATTGATGTGGGAAGGCCACACCCACTGTGAGAGGCGCCATCTCTGGGCAGGTGATCCTGGTGTGTTACCAGAAAGCAAGCTGAGCAAGCCATGGAGAGCAAGCCAGTAAGCAGCACGTCCCCATGGCTTCTGCTCCAGTTCCTGCTTGAGGTCCTCTTCTGACGTGTTCATTCAAAACACACGGAGTGAACAGAAGCACTGGCGCTTTCACAGTTGTTGAGGTGTTTTTCAGGCGGCCACAGCAGTGCAGTTGGTGAGGTTCTCTGTCCCCATGGTCTGTAAGGATGTTCTTCTTTCCTTCCAGGATCTCATCTTGCCCAATGGTGGTACTCCAGCAGGCACTTCAAGCCCAGCTTCTTCATCTTCGCTTTTGAACAGACTTCAGCTGGATGATGACATTGATGGTGAAACCAGAGATCTCTTTGTCACAGTTGATGATCCCAAGAAGCATGTCTGCACAATGGAGACCTACATCACGTACAGGATCACCACCAAAGTAGGTCTCTGAATGTTGGGGTCCAGACCTGCTTTTGCGTTTGGTCAGTTGACACAGGCTAGGGTCATCTGAAGGAGGGATTCTCAATTAAGGAGATGACTCTGTAAGACTGGCCTGTGGGCAAGTGTAGGGAGCCTTTTCTTAGTTAATGATTGGCATAAGAAGGCCCAGGCCAGGGTGGATGGGGCCACCCCTGGGCAGATGGTCCTGTGAGGTATAAGAAAGGTAGCAAACAAGAGCCTGGAGACACAAGCCAGTTAGCAGCCTCCCTTCCTCCATGGTCTGCACCAATTCCTGCCGCAAAGCTCCTACCCTGACTTTCCTCAGTGATGAACTTTTATTGGGATGTGTAAGCCAAATAAGACCCTCTCCTTCCCAAGTCTGGCCATGGTGTTTATCATAGTGGTAGGAGGCAGCCTAGAACAATGCTGTGCGTGAACCGAGACCTTCCCTCTGCTGTTGTGAACGGAGACCTTCCCTCTGCTGTGTGTGAACAGAGACCCTCCCTCTGCTGTGTGTGAACTGAGACCCTCCCTCTGCTGTGTGTGAACCGAGACCCTCCCTCTGCTGTGTGTGAACCGAGACCCTCCCTCTGCTGTGTGTGAACTGAGACCTTCCCTCTGCTGTGTGTGAACTGAGACCTTCCCTCTGCTGTGTGTGAACTGAGACCCTCCCTCTGCTGTGTGTGAACCGAGACCTTCCCTCTGCTGTGTGTGAACTGAGACCTTCCCTCTGCTGTGTGTGAACCGAGACCTTCCCTCTGCTGTGTGTGAACCGAGACCTTCCCTCTGCTGTGTGTGAACCGAGACCTTCCCTCTGCTGTGTGTGAACTGAGACCCTCCCTCTGCTGTGTGTGAACCGAGACCCTCCCTCTGCTGTGTGTGAACCGAGACCCTCCCTCTGCTGTGTGTGAACTGAGACCTTCCCTCTGCTGTGTGTGAACCGAGACCCTCCCTCTGCTGTGTGTGAACCGAGACCCTCCCTCTGCTGTGTGTGAACCGAGACCCTCCCTCTGCTGTGTGTGAACTGAGACCTTCCCTCTGCTGTGTGTGAACCGAGACCCTCCCTCTGCTGTGTGTGAACCGAGACCCTCCCTCTGCTGTGTGTGAACAGAGACCCTCCCTCTGCTGTGTGTGAACTGAGACCCTCCCTCTGCTGTGTGTGAACAGAGACCCTCCCTCTGCCTCTGCTTTGTCTCCTCTGGTTACTTTTACTATAGTTGTGGGAGAGAATGGTTATATTAAAAGTTAAAAGGAGCCTATATTTATAAGTTTTTATTCTTAAAATGAGGAGGCAGTGTGGCCGAAGTAGTTTAAATAAAACATTTCATCCCTACAATGCCTCTGCGTCATATGGCAGTCTTGCTTAATGTGCCCATTTCACAGTATGCATGACCTTATACCCACTTAAACCTCTGTAATAGCACCCTGATTGCAATTTGGCCTCAACGCAGTTAAAGACAGACGGGGCTTGAACCCCAGCCTGGTGATGGTCTGCCAGGCCTTCCTTCTACCAGACAGACAGAAGGCAGAGCATTGGGGTTGAACTGAACAGTTCTCACAGTAACCCTAAAAGGCTTGTGTTAGTTAGAATTTCATAGGTGAGGA
This sequence comes from Rattus norvegicus, assembly GCF_021556685.1. NCBI lineage: Eukaryota > Metazoa > Chordata > Mammalia > Rodentia > Muridae > Rattus > Rattus norvegicus. The sequence continues at coordinate 79,946,791 of NC_141538.1, forward strand.
AACTGAGTAGCTTGTATGGGGTTACAGCATTGGTAAGTGTGTTTCTAACAGAGTTTTTAAGACTACAGAGTTCATATTCTTGATATAATTTACTTGTAAAGAATACAGTCTTCTCACACTAAAGGATGAGTGCGGTGGTATGCCTCCACCTCTCCCTTATATTTATGGCACACGTGTTCCTAGAGTGCACCCTGCGTGGGCTTCAGTGCGTGTGCTCTCTTGCTTTCCCTCCCAGTGGACGGTGCTGCTGAAGCCCTTCCTTGTCCACATCACTACACTTAGCTCTGGGCCTCTGCCTAATTATGCAACATTATACAAATCTCTTTGTGTGTGTGTGTGTGTGTGTGTGTGTGTGTGTGTGTGTGTGTGTGTGTACCTTTAAACCACTCTCAGCTTTTAAAGTCACCCACCCATCTTTTCGCACCTGGCGCACACTGTCCTTCGATGCATGTGCACCTGTCACCTAGGCGGTACTCACACATGTATGAGTGAGGGCCTGGGGTGATGTGCATGGCTCTAGGAATTCTCAGCATTTGTTTCCTTTCCCTTGGGGTGAGCTTACTTTTCACCCTGCTTTCCTTGAGTCTCTGGGTACGTAAGCAGCCCGATGGCGGGGTGACTGCCTTGCTGCACATCAGCGTCCTTACCCCCCTGACTGCAGACAGTCCTCCGCCATGCACATCACAGAGATCCCTGCCAGGCTTACCTGGTTCATTGGCTCATGCACCTGTCCTCACTCTCCTCTCCCTCGGTCCTAGCCTACCTCCTCCCCTCTGCATTCTTATTTCTGCCCTTTCTCCTGGGCAATTAGACTCCTCGTAGGTGAGAAAGTGCCGTTCCCAAGGTATATTCCTGGGTTTCCACCGGGGCGAGGAGTTGCTGCCAACTGAGTCCTGCCGCTTTATTATCATGATATATAGTGATATCTGGGCATGAGAAAGAGAAAGATGGGCCACGGGAGCCTACATGGGGGCTTGCCCTCTGCTGAGGTCCTCAGACAGAGTTGGTGTAGAGCATGAGGTACTGTAAGCCTCTAAAGGGTGAGTGTGGTAGTGGCCAATTCAAGCCAGACTAAAAATGTATAAAAATATAAAAATGCAGGTTTATTGGGAAGATGCTCTTGGGCAGATGAATTTGATGGCCCCAGGGAAGGAGGCCAGGGAAGTCAGTATGGGGAAGGAGAGAAGAGAAGAGGGGGAGAGAGAGAGAAAGAGAGAAAGTGAGAAGGTGTGCTTGGTCACAAAGAAGGAAAGGGGGTTGGGAGGAGGAGGGAAAGGGGAGGAAGAATAAAAATGAAAATTTCTGAGTTATACAGCAAAGAGCCTCAGGAAGGGCAGTCCATCCACTGGGCTGGAGAGTTCAGGGTTGGGGACGGGCTATGCTAGGTATGGACTAAGGGATGCTGTCAGAATCTGGAGTCCAGGTCTGCTTTGGTATATAAAATATGCACCTTATCTGCTTGTTCTGGGGCATGAAACCAATGATGGTGATGGTGATGGTGGTGGTGATGGTGGTGATGGTGGTGGTGGTGGTGGTGGTGGTGGTGGTGGTGGTGGTGGTGATGGTGGTGATGGTGATGGTGATGGTGATGGTGATGGTGGTGGTGATGGTGATAAGAGAGGTATCGCTATGTAGCCCTGCCTGGTCTGGAACTCACAGAGATCTGCCCACCTCTGGCTCCTGAGTGCTGGGATTAAAGGTATGTGCTACTATGCCCAGACTGTTTCTTTTTCTTTTTTTTTTTTGTTCTTTTTTTTTTTTTTTTTCGGAGCTGGGGACTGAACCCAGGGCCTTGCGCTTCCTAGGCAAGCACTCTACCACTGAGCTAAATCCCCAACCCCTTCTTTTTTTTTTTTTAATGTTTAAATTTTTACTTTACATGCATGAGTGTTCTACCTGCATGTATGACTAGGTACCATCTGCATGCCTGGTGCCCTTGGGAGGCCACAAGCTGGCATTGGACCCCTGGTACTGGAGTTGCAGATGACCATGGGCTGCTATGTGGGTGCTGGGGTTCGTACCTGGGTCTTCTGGAGGAGGAGCCTCTGAGCGACCACCGAGTCACCTCTCGGGCCCCTCTAATTCAGATTCTTGCCATGGTACAGAGCTGTGTTGCCTGAGATTAGCTGAAGGCATTTTGATATGGAGTGCTGCATCACATCTCTACGGTTCTTGTCTTCCTCTGTGACCAGGAGGTCAATACAGCCCCCTTCTCGGTACCCGCAGCCCCTGGCTGTTTTCTCTTCAGCCTCTTAGAAAGTCACAGCACAGTAACAGCTAATTAATTATTGGACACTTAACCACGTGTCCATCCATTTTTTTCTTCTTTTTTCTTTTTTTCGGAGCTGGGGACCGAGCCCAGGGCCTTGTGCTTGCTAGGCAAGCGCTCTACCACTGAGGTAAATCCCCAACCCGTGTCCATCCATTTTGTGGTGGAATTTTAATTTTAATTTTATGTAATTGATCTGTCATAGAAAACAGGAAATAAAAGTAAGCTAAGACAGTACAATGAAAGCGTGCCCATAAACTTGCAGTCAGAAGCAACTGTGGTGACTTGTATGCTATTTCTCTGTTCTCTCGTGAAAGTGAGCATTTGTGTGCAGCCAGCTCATTACTGCATTGCAGATACACTGTGCTAGCAAGTTCCAGGCAGCACATTTTGCTGTCGTCTCTGAGACCGAAGTCCTGTTCTCTCTGAGGCCACCCCATTGTTTGTTTTGTGCAGCTGCTATTGTGAATATTGACGCTATTCTTAGTTTTAAAATGGAGCGTAGACCCAGTGACATGGATGTAACTGCTCAGTGACGTGTGGCTGATGTGCGCTGTGGCTGGAGTTTGAGTCCAGAGACTTATGAATTGTGCTGTACTGACGGGAGGGTTCGTCTTCATTGTCAGTGGGAGTGGACTGGGAGTCACCCACAGGCACACCTAGGGTGGTGTCGCTTCTCAGTCATTTCCAGCTCCTTTACTCTGGCCAGTTTCTCATCAGATGCTTCAGGCGTCTAGAGTGTCCATGGGTTGAGGAGCTTCCCTGGTGCGGTTTGCAGTTGATTAAAGCTAAGGGAGGAAGAGGAGAAAAGATGTTATCAGTGAGCTCGGCAGTGAAGCAAGAAAAAGTAGTGACTGCAAGAGTGTGCTTCAGTGAGAGAGCTCTGTGTGTGCGCGTGCTCACGTGTGTGCGCGTGCTCACGTGTGTGCACATATATGTGTGTATGAATGTATGTGTATGTATGAGTGTGTGTAAGTGTGTTAGACAGAGCCTTGCTGACTTCAAACTTGCTGTGTAGCCCAGACTTGCCTAGAACTCTTTCCTGATCCTCTTGCTCTGCCTCCTGAGTGCTGGAGTCAGAGCTACGCCCCGCTGTGTCTGTAATACACTCATGTGTTTTTATTTTTGAGGATGAAGGAGAATTAAGATGGACAGGGCTGGCAGAAGTAGGCATGAGTGAAGCTAGAGCGTAAGACGGAAGTGTGAGGCTTCCCTCAGGGTGAGCATGTGCTTTGGCCTCTGACAGGAGGCGAATACTTTCCCCATTGTTCTGGGAAAAGGAAGGGAAGCTTGTCTCGTGACAGGAAGTAAAGGGATTCTTTGCTTGTGGCTGTAGTTTTATGTGGGGCAGAGTGACAAGATCATCTGGTAGGAACAGGTGGGAGGTTTTGGAGCAGAGTTTAGAAGTTTTGAGGTGTCTGTCACTTTTCATAACTGGTGCTGGGCTGTTGAGGCTTCGAGGTGCTGGGAGTGTTGGAGTCTCTTGGCAGTGTCAGGGATCCTGGTGTCGAGCGTTGCTCTTTACCTGACATTGCTAAAGGCACAAGAGCTAGCAGAGGACAGCCTTAGCTTCTGAGTTTGTTGTTGAAACTAATAGTTGGCTAAATTAATTTAGTGTTTTGGCCAGTTTCGTTAAACCTACCATAGATTCTCTTGGCATTGGAGACTGTTTTTGTACAATTTAAAATGTTAAAAAGTCTATTCAAAATCTTAGGGTGCCCATAATATTGTCTGTAGGATAGAAGTTACTCATATGTAGGGCATCGGGCTTCCCAGAGCTGTTTGCCATCTAGGCTGGTGGGAAGGGGACCTTTTGTGGTGCATGGAGTCCAGGTCCAGGCTGTCTGGTTGGGTGGGGATTGGATTGCGGGTTGGTGCTGATGTTTCCAGAGACGACTAAAGGTGCTCACGAGGAGCAGCAGCTGAGCTCCCAGCATGGCGGGCTTACAGTCGCTCTGCACTTGGTTACTGTCTCAGGTCTGACTGGAGATCACTGGTGGACACTGTAAGTTCTAAACAGAGGCAGGCAGATCTCTGAGTTCAAGGCCAGCGATCTAAAAAGCAGTTTCCAGGACAGTCAGTCCTGGAAAAACCTGAGAAACCCTGTCTTGAAAAACTAAAACAAACAAACAAACAAACATGACCTGGACAGACAGAAGGGTGGGACTGGATAAGAAATGTGTGTATCGAAAGCACAGCTTCTACCTGTGCCTTGTGTAGCTACCATGAATTGGTTTATTTCAGGGAATAGAAATGTTACAGAAATGGTGGTTTTGGGATTGATTTGGCGAACATAATAAGAAATGTGATTGATTCTATCCTGGAACATTTAAGAAGGTGGAGGGAGAGGCCCTTTCCCCATTCACATGGAAACAAGTTTGCTTTCTTTTCTCACTTCTCCTTCTGGAGTCTCTGGGTGTTGGGAGGGGTCTTGAAAGTGTCCTCCTCGGTGCTTTTAATGTTGGGGACTTGGGGTGGCTCTGTGCAGTTCAGAGATCTAGGGCCACAGAGTACAACATGGTCCATCAGTGATGAGCCTGCCCTGCTGGTCCTGATGTCCTCCCCAGCCCCCTTCCTCTGTGAAGTCTTCTGATAACTTGGTAGTACCTTGTGCTGTCTTCCCTGAGTCTTCACACTCTTTGACGTGGAGAAGGCTGTGTTTCACAGGTGCTTGTGATTGGAGGGACTGGATGGGGAGCTGGTGCGGTCCTTGAGGGTCAGCTTTCCCCGTCCGGTTCTGCTCAGGCCAAGTCCACAGCTTTGTGGAGAATGACATCCCAACCTCAGAGCCAGGGCTGTGTTCACAGCCGTGGTCAGCAATGGCTGTTTTAAGATTCTTCTGAATGCCTCAGATTAAAACAGACTTTGGGCTTGAAAGAATACATTTGTAAAATGTAGCTTAGATCATTTTTGTCTTGTACCTTAGCTCATATTTGAGATCAGCAATTGCTGGTATCCTTCCAGGGATGAACTGTGTGTCCAAGAAGAGATAGCAGTCAATGAGTAAAATCATATTTTAGCATAACTTAATTTTATTTAATGATGGTTTATTATTAAAGTGATGTATTTCAGAAAACTTTAAAAATCCAGGATCAGGGTAGATTGTTAACATTTTCTGAAACACAATGCATTTTGTTATTTTTTCTAGATCTTCCTGATGGCAGTATGCTGTCAACATCATTGTTCTGCAGAATCTGGTCGAGGAAGCAAAATGTCTTTTTCTTTGTTTGTTTTTGTTTTTGTCTTGCTCCGCAGCCTTCCTGTCCTGGAAGTCACTGTGAAGGCTAGTGAGGCTATCCTTGAACTTACAGATTTCCTTCACATGTCTTGAGTGCTGGGATTGAAGGTGTGTGACACCTCACCTGGCAAAAGCCTCAGACTGTGCGCACTGAGGGAGCAGTCTTCTGTAGTCTCTACTTGACTGCTTCTTCCTTCTGCTTTCAGCAAGGCTTGTCAGCATGTGTAACAGGTGGAGCACCATTCCTTTTCCAGATTTGTGCTGGTTCAGCAGTATCTGAAATTGCATTATTCTGGGGGAAAAAACCCTACAACCCTCTCAGAGTTAAGCTGGAGGAAATGAATCAAATGTTCTAGATAATTCTGAAGAATAGCTGAGTTTCATTTCCTGAGGCAGGAAAACAGAAAAATACCCTCCTCCTCAAAAACAAAACAAAACAAAACAAAACAAAACAAAAAAACAAAAAAACCCCCCAAAACAAAAAAACCCCAAAACACACACACACACACACACACACACACACACACACACACACACACACCAATGAAACCAATGATCTTATGTTTCCTAGCTCCTATGGATGGATGGATGAATGAATTGGTTTTCAAGACAGGGTTTCTGTGTGGCCTTGGCTATCTTGGAAATTGCTTTTTAGATCAGACTTGAACTCAGAGATCTGCCTGCCTCACCCTCTGCCTCCTGAGTGCTGAGACTAAAGGCCGCACCACTATGCTGGGCTCCATCCTAGCTCCTTGACTTTGTTTCCTGCTGGTAAACGCTGCCATTTGGCTGTGCACGGGCGGAAGGAAGTGTGTCCTCGCCTTATTTGATTTCTAATAGTGTGTGTCTCCTTCCCCCAGCCAGAAAGCACTCCTGCTCACACCCCCTCTCTCTTCTCACTCGCAGAGCACACGGGTGGAGTTTGACTTGCCAGAGTATTCTGTTCGTCGACGATACCAGGATTTCGACTGGTTGAGGAACAAACTGGAAGAGTCGCAGCCCACTCATCTCATTCCCGTAGGTAGTAAGTCACTGCCACTTGTTCTCACTTTTCCCGAATTAGACTGACACAGGTGGTGCTCAGTTCTCTGCCTCGGCATGAAGGCTCAATTGCATTTTATACTGAATCCAGTCACCAAGAGAGTATGTAAGATAGAGGTGAAGTGGCTCACACTCTCAGCTTCTCTAGGTAAGGTGGAGTAGATTTCTACTTTTTTCTTTTCTCCCGTCCTCCTTTCTTTAAAAAAATACTATTAATGTATGTGTGTGTATGTGCATGTGTGTGTGTTTATGTAGGTGTGTGTTTGTGTGCGTGTGTTCATGTGTAGGTGTGTGTATGTGTGTGTGTTCATGTGTGTATGTGGGCATGTGTATGTATGTGTGTGGCTTCCCGCATACACATGCATGTCATAACATACATTTGAAGTCAGAGCACATCTTTCAGGAGCTGGCTCTTGCTTTCCACCTTGTTGCTACATGGTTTCTCTTGTTTCTGCTACTCCATGTAGTCCTGGCCACTGGTTCGTGATCGTGGTGAATCTCCTGCCTCTGCCTCACTCTCAGTTGTAGGCGTGCTAGCATTGCAGATGCGTACCACGGCATCCAGGTTTTCACATGGGCTCCCGAACTTGGCCTGTGGAGCGTCTTCAGCGTCTCTGTCTCTGATGTCTCTCTCTTATGTGGGACTGAGGATTAAATCAAGGGTCTCACACTTGCTGTTCATACGCTCTGTACTGAGCTGGACCCCTGCTCTTTTTACTTTTGTTCTGAGGCAGGCAGCGTTTACTAATTTACCCAGGCTGGCCTTGAACTCATTTTGTAGCCTAGGTGAGCCTTGAACTTGCAGCCAACATTAGCCCGCTGTGCATTTGGGACTACAGGAATACACACACCACCATGCTCAAGTTTCTTTTTTTCCAATATGTGGTATTACCTTATTTCTCAAGCTGGCCTCGAGCTCACTGTCCAACCCAGGTTACTGTCAAGCCTATGGCAATCCTCCTGCCTCAGCCCTGTGTAAAGCCATGGTGCCTGGCTCAGATTTTCACTTGTATTATGACAGACAGACTTCCTTCCTTCCTTCCTTCCTTCCTTCCTTCCTTCCTTCCTTCTTTCTGTTCCTCCCTCCTTCCCTCCCTCCCTCCCTCCCTCCTTCCTTCCTTTTTTTTTTTTTTTTTTGAAAAGGGGATACTCAATACCCCGCCTCTTTAAAAGATTGAAGTTTTGTAGCTGGGTGTTCTGGTTTACACCTATGATCTTAGCACTTCAGAGGCAGAGGCAGGAGAGCGTTACTGGGAGTTCAAGGCCATCATGGGCTACATAATGGGTACCATCCAGTCTCGGCTACGTATGAGACAGTGTCTGGAAAAACCAACAACAGGAACAAAAAGGTTGATGCTTGAAGCTGCTTCTCACAGAAGCTGCTTCTCCTGCTTGGCAGGCATTCTTCCTGAGGTTTGGCTGCCTGCCAAGAAGACACAGCTGATGCTTCAGATTGTGGCCTGTGGGAGCAGAACTCTAACACGCCATCCCTTCACAACCACAGCTTTTTATTTAAAACTCGAAGAAGAAAACCACTTACTCCTCAGTACTGAGGCAGCATAAAGGACCCACCCCTTACAACTCCCTGCCTTTTTAAAAAAAATAGGTGATAGCTAAAATTTTAAAGACCGAATAATCAATATACATATCGGGTGGTTTTCCAAGGCCTTTAAGTTGAGATAATTATTATTTGGGCCCCCATCACTTTGGGGGACGTTAGGACATATGAATCTTCAGAGGCCAATTTATCCTTTAACAGGACCTTGTTTGAATAACCTCCAGGGCTGCCCAGGCTCCCCTTGCTTCTGTGCTTTCCGGCCTCCTTGCTACCCACCACAGCTGGATGCAGCAAATACTAGATGTTTTTAGGGTTGTGAGGGAGGTGATCCACGTGACTGGACTGGGCTGGAGGTGATGGGCCCTGAGGGGTTCACTTTCCCAGACTTTTCTTTGCCATCGTGAGTCCTGGCGGGTCTTTTAGGCCTGCGTCCAGTCACTTAAGAATGTGCCTGAAAAAGAAGCAGTCATTTTAAAGCAGTCGGAACAAGTCCTTGAAATAGACTCCTACTTGGCCAAATTGGTAGCTAGTGATACTGTTTTCAACATGCGCTTCCTATTTCAGAACAGTTTTCGTGTTGTTGTAAAAATAGGAGAACAGGGTTTTCGTACTCAGCACCTTGTGCATTCATGGCTAACACTACACAGGTGTGAGATGCTTGTCACAGTTAATGAATGGTCATGACTAGTCGTCATCGTGTTTAATAAACTTTGTCACTATTATTACTTTGTTCCGAGTTGAGGAGCTTTGCCTAATGCTGTGTTTCCTTCCAGGTTTCCTTCCAGGACATCTCATGGTTGTGCCCCTTTGGCAGTTTTTGCTTGTAACAGTTTCTCAGGGTTTCCTGGTCTTTGACAACCTTTGACAGTTTGTGGGTTTGCTAGCAAGGTCCAGTGGGCATTTGTCTCCAGGCCTTCTAGGTTAGACCATGAAAATGGAGTAAGGTGTTTTGGAGAGGAAAGCCACAGTGGTAAACTGTTAATCCAGGTCATATGACTTGAGGAGTTTCTGTTCTCTCTCTTTCCCTTGCTCCCCTCTGGGCTGCTAGGGGTGTTTCCTTTTCCTTGTGGGTTGGCCCTTGAGAATCAAAAGCTCGAGAGTGACACCTGCTGGTAAAATGGAGTGCCACCAGTCTGCAGATCCCATGCTGCACTGCATGTGTCTCCAGTGTCCGGGAGCATCCACGTTCTTCAGTATAGTTTTCATCGGTTGGGTAGCATGGTGGGCAAGAAGGTGCTTTAGAAGCAGGCAGACTTCAGTTTCTTCACAAACTCTTGATACTTAGCCAAAGTGGAGAGATTTAATTTAGGAAAGTATCACTGGTTTAAATAGAGAAGTCAAGTGAGGAATGAGCTTTTTGCTTCACCCCACCCTCCAGCCCCAAATCATCTTACAGAAACTGTTCAAGGTTATCTCTCTGTGTCTAAGCACCAGCTGTGTATTCTTCACCAGTCCTGGCAGCTAACCTTGGCAGGAGCATAGGTGGGGTGGACAAGAGAACTTGGTTGAGTAGAAACTGGGTGCTAGCTCATGGTCTCAGTGCTCTTGCAGAGGACCCAGGTTCCCAACATGCGCATGGCGGCTCACAGCTGTGTATGACTCCAGTCCCAGGGGCTAGGACCCTCCTGTGGTGTCCACGGTCACCAGCCACATACATGAAACATAGACATAAATGCAGGCAGAGCCCATACACAGGAAATGGTTTAAAGAACTAAATCTTAACAAGGATGGAGAACTAGGTAAATGTGCAGCATAATTATTGTTTACACTTTTGCTGTCTCCTGTAATAGAGGATTTATTTTTAAGTGTTTTATTAGACTTATTTTATTTTATGTGTGTTTGCCTGAATATGTGCATAAGTATCATATGTGTGCTTGGTGTCCAAGGAGCTCAGAAGAATAGATCTCCAGGAGCTGCAGTTACAGATGCTGTGAATCACCACACGGATGCTGGTAGTCAAACCCATGTCCTCGGAAAGAACAAGTGTTATCACTGAGTTCTTAGTTTTGCTTTTGTTTTGTTTTGATACAGGGTTTCCCTGTGTAGTTCTGGCCATCCTGAACTTTCTCTGTAGACCAGGCTGGCCTCTAACTGCCTCTGCCTCCCGAGTGCTGGGATTAAAGGCGCGTGAGCCTTGTTTTTACTTTCAATCATGCACATCTGTGTGTGCCCATGGAGGTCAGAAAGGGAGTCATGTCCTTGGAGATAGAGGTATAGACAGGTGACTGTGAGCTGCCAGATGTGGGTGCTGGGAACTGAACCGGGGCCCTCTACAAGAGTTGAGTGCTCTCTTAGTCATTGAGCCTTCTCTCCGGCTCTATGTTCCCTCCTTTTTAAAAAGTCCCACTGAAGCCACATATGTTCAGCCCATTCATTTGAAATGTACAGTTCCAAAGCTTTTAGTGGATTCAGATTTGTGGAACAGCCAACAAATCAGTGTCAGGACCTTTTGTCACCTCAGAGGGAAGTCTCAAAATCCCCACCCGTCACCTTCCTCTCTCTAGAGCCTGGTGGCCTCACTCTGTCTCTTAGGCAGTGGCATCTTTCTCACCCACAGTGGAGCACTGGCTGGTGCTGCTTCTTACTGTAAGGTGATGGTCCGTGTGTGAGCATGCCACATGCTCTGTCCACCCTCAAATGGAATTCCTCTGTCTTCTCCTTTGTCTCTTAGGCACAATACTGTGACAGACATTTGTGTGTAAGTCTTCCTTTGGCCAAGTGTTATTGTATTTGGATGTAGACCTAGAAGTGTAATTACTAAATTATATGTTATTCTGTATTTGATCATTTGAGGTACTGCCAGGCATTTGACATTCCCTCACACCGTGTGTGAGTTCTGGTTTCTCTATGTCTTCACAAACAGTGATTATTATGTCTTTAATTATAGCTGTCCTAGAGGGTGTGAGGTGGCATCATACCGTGATTTTTTAGATTTGCATTTGCCTGACAACTAAGAACATCCTGTGATGTTCTTGGTAAATATTTGCATGTCTTCTTGGAGAAATGTCTGTTCAGATTCGTTGTCCATTTAATTTCTTAACGATTTATTTTATTTTTAGTTATGTATATGTGTGTGGGTGTGTGAGCGCCAGTACCCTTGGAAGCCAGAGGTGTGGGTGCTCCTGGAGCTCGAGTCACAGGTGCTTGTGAGTCGCCAGACGTGGGCATGAGGAGTCAAACCTGAGCCATCTCTTTAGTCCCCTCTTTGCCCCTTTAAAAATGAATACTCTCTCTCTCTCTCTCTCTCTCTCTCTCTCTCTCTCTCTCTCTCTCTCTCTCTGTGTGTGTGTGTGTGTGTGTGTGTGTGTGTGAAGGTGAAGGAATTTTAGAATCTATTTGAATTGGTTGGGAAACAGGCAAGAGTGGTCTTGAGGCATCTGTCAGTTTATGTCTCTCCATCTTAGATCAGCTGTTGTTAAACATGTCTGAGAATGGCTGTGCTTTCTGATTTGGCTGCTTAGGGTGGAGTGTGGGGATAAAACCATTTCTTTAAAGGAATGAGAGATAGAGCTCTGGTTGAGCGATTCCCAGCATGAACAGGACCCCATGTTCCATATCCAGTTCCTTGCCGGGTGAGGGGTGGGAGTCAGCACTAAACTTGGACTTCAGTGAAGCCATAGGAAGATGTGGCCAGTTAAATAGTGGCTCTGGGAAAGTACCCAGATGCTCGATTCGCTTCTCCTCATGGACTGTAAGATACCTGCTTTGTTTCCAGTCTCTGTGACTTCAAACTTGGCATCCTTTATGGGTTCTGATGGGAAAACAGTTTCCTGCTCCTTAGACCCACCCCTTTCTTTTGCCTGAGGAGAATCCCAAGATGATCTATAAACTGACTTTCAATTCAGTCTTTTCTACTTTGTCTTCACAAATCCTGGCCTGCTTAAAGTATCCTGTCTGCCCCACCCCTGCTATGAGGGTTTAACGGGGCACCTCCCGCATACTGAGCATGCACTCCCACCACTGAACTACGTCCTAAACCACGAACAGCACATGGGCTGTTAGACTCTTCATCACTGACAAATACCTTGTTTTTTTTTTTTTTAAAAAAAAAACATTTAAAAGGAAGAGAAGGGTGCATTTTGGCTGAGAGTTTCTAACCCTGGTTAGTTGGACCCATTGCTCTGAGCCTGAGACAGAGTAAGACACATTGGGAGCATGTGGCTGAAGCTGCTCTCCTCATAGCAGGCAGGGAGCAGAGCAGAGTAAGGAAGGACCTGGGCCAAGTATAACCCTGTAGACACACCCTCCAGTGACCTGCTTCTTTCCAAATAGCACCACCTGCTGCCAGTCACTTCCCAAAAGCCACCGCCTAGGGACAAGCCTTTAACCTGCAAGGGGCATTTCAGATTCAAATCCTACAGAGCCCTTTCAGTCTTGCAGTGTTCTGACAGATTCCTTTCTTTTATATTGCTTTGCTCCTCTGGAATTTAAAAACAGAACGAAGTAACCATATGTGCTGGGAGCTGGAAGTGTGTGGAGTTCTGTAAAGACAGTTCAGTCTTTTATCATTTAATGGAGGCATCCCTCAGTGGAGACTTTGTCCCACATTGTTTCTCTGTAAGTTGATATACATTAATGCACATGTACATTTTACATGTGGGCAATTTCATGAGCGTTATCACAGTCAAGGCACACCTACCCCTTCAGAAGCATCCTTGCATGTATGAATACTTAACATGACACATCCCATAACACATTTTTAAAATATAATATTTGTATTTATTCTTTGAGAATTAAAATTACTTTTTTTTTATTAACTTGAGTATTTCTTATATACATTTCGAGTGTTATTCCCTTTCCCGGTTTCCGGGCAAACATCCCCCTACCCCCTCCCCTTCCTTATGGGTGTTCCCCTCCCAACCCTCCCCCCATTGCCGCCCTCCCCCCAACAGTCTAGTTCACTAGGGGTTCAGTCTTAGCAGGACCCAGGGCTTCCCCTTCCACTGGTGCTCTTACTAGGATATTCATTGCTACCTATGAGGTCAGAGTCCAGGGTCAGTCCATGTATAGTCTTTAAGTAGTGGCTTAGTCCCTGGAAGCTCTGGTTGCTTGGAATTGTTGTACATATGGGGCTCGAGCCCCTTCAAGCTCTTCCAGTTCTTTCTCTGATTCCTTCAACGGGGGTCCTATTCTCAGTTCAGTGGTTTGCTGCTGGCATTCGCCTCTGTATTTGCTGTATTCTGGCTGTGTCTCTCAGGAGCAATCTACATCCGGCTCCTGTCGGTCTGCACTTCTTTGCTTCATCCATCTTGTCTAATTGGGTGGCTGTATATGTATGGGCCACATGTGGGGCAGGCTCTGAATGGGTGTTCCTTCAGTCTCTGTTTTAATCTTTGCCTCTCCCTTCCCTGCCAAGGGTATTCTTGTTCCCCTTTTAGAGAAGGAGTGAAGCATTCACATTTTGATCGTCCATCTTGAGTTTCATTTGTTCTAGGCATCTAGGGTAATTCAAGCATTTTGGCTAACAGCCACTTATCAATGAGTGCATACCATGTATGTCTTTCTGTGATTGGGTTAGTTCACTCAGGATGATATTTTCCAGTTCCAACCATTTGCCCACGAATTTCATAAAGTCATTGTTTTTGATAGCTGAGTAATATTCCATTGTGTAGATGTATCACATTTTCTGTATCGATTCCTCTGTTGAAGGGCATCTGGGTTCTTTCCAGCTTCTGGCTATTATAAATAAGGCTGCGATGAACATAGTGGAGCACGTGTCTTTTTTATATGTTGGGGCATCTTTTGGGTATATGCCCAAGAGAGGTATAGCTGGATCCTCAGGCAGTTCAATGTCCAATTTTCTGAGGAACCTCCAGACTGATTTCCAGAATGGTTATACCAGTCTGCAACCCCACCAACAATGGAGGAGTGTTCCTCTTTCTCCGCATCCTCGCCAGCATTTGCTGTCACCTGAGTTTTTGATCTTAGCCATTCTCACTGGTGTGAGGTGAAATCTCAGGGTTGTTTTGATTTGCATTTCCCTTATGACTAAAGATGTTGAACATTTCTTTTTTTTTTTTTTTTTTATTAACTTGAGTATTTCTTATATACATTTCAAGTGTTATTCCCTTTCCCGGTTTCCGGGCAAACATCCCCCTCCCCCCTACCCTTCCTTATGGGTGTTCCCCTCCCAACCCTCCCCCCATTGCCGCCCTCCCCCCATAGTCTAGTTCACTGGGGGTTCAGTCTTAGCAGGACCCAGGGCTTCCCCTTCCACTGGTGCTCTTACTAGGATATTCATTGCTACCTATGAGGTCAGAGTCCAGGGTCAGTCCATGTATAGTCTTTAGGTAGTGGCTTAGTCCCTGGAAGCTCTGGTTGCTTGGCATTGTTGTACATACGGGGACTCGAGCCCCTTCAAGCTCTTCCAGTTCTTTCTCTGATTCCTTCAACGGGGGTCCTATTCTCAGTTCAGTGGTTTGCTGCTGGCATTCGCCTCTGTATTTGCTGTATTCTGGCTGTGTCTCTCAGGAGCAATCTACATCCGGCTCCTGTCGGTCTGCACTTCTTTGCTTCATCCATCTTGTCTAATTGGGTGGCTGTATATGTATGGGCCACATGTGGGGCAGGCTCTGAATGGGTGTTCCTTCAGTCTCTGTTTTAATCTTTGCCTCTCCCTTCCCTGCCAAGGGTATTCTTTTTCCTCATTTAAAGAAGGAGTGAAGCATTCACATTTTGATCATCCGTCTTGAGTTTCGTTTGTTCTAGGGATCTAGGGTAATTCAAGCATTTGGGCTAATAGCCACTTATCAATGAGTGCATACCATGTATGTCTTTCTGTGATTGGGTTAGCTCACTCAGGATGATATTTTCCAGTTCCAACCATTTGCGTACGAATTTCATAAACTCGTTGTTTTTGATAGCTGAGTAATATTCCATTGTGTATATGTACCACATTTTCTGTATCCATTCCTCTGTTGAAGGGCATCTGGGTTCTTTCCAGTTTCTGGCTATTATAAATAAGGCTGCGATGAACATAGTGGAGCACGTGTCTCTTTTATATGTTGGGGCATCTTTTGGGTATATGCCCAAGAGAGGTATAGCTGGATCCTCAGGCAGTTCAATGTCCAATTTTCTGAGGAACCTCCAGACTGATTTCCAGAATGGTTGTACCAGTCTGCAATCCCACCAACAATGGAGGAGTGTTCCTTTCTCCGCATCCTCGCCAGCATTTGCTGTCACCTGAGTTTTTGATCTTAGCCATTCTCACTGGTGTGAGGTGAAATCTCAGGGTTGTTTTGATTTGCATTTCCCTTATGACTAAAGATGTTGAACATTTCTTTAGGTGTTTCTCAGCCATTCGGCATTCCTCAGCTGTGAATTCTTTGTTTAGCTCTGAACCTCATTTTTTAATAGGGTTATTTGTCTCCCTGCGGTCTAACTTCTTGAGTTCTTTGTATATTTTGGATATAAGGCCTCTATCTGTTGTAGGATTGGTAAAGATCTTTTCCCAATCTGTTGGTTGCCGTTTTGTCCTAACCACAGTGTCCTTTGCCTTACAGAAACTTTGCAGTTTTATGAGATCCCATTTGTCGATTCTTGATCTTAGAGCATAAGCCATTGGTGTTTTGTTCAGGAAATTTTTTCCAGTGCCCATGTGTTCCAGATGCTTCCCTAGTTTTTCTTCTATTAGTTTGAGTGTGTCTGGTTTGATGTGGAGGTCCTTGATCCACTTGGACTTAAGCTTTGTACAGGGTGATAAGCATGGATCGATCTGCATTCTTCTACATGTTGACCTCCAGTTGAACCAGCACCATTTGCTGAAAATGCTATCTTTTTTCCGTTGTATGGTTTTGGCTCCTTTGTCAAAAATCAAGTGACCATAGGTGTGTGGGTTCATTTCTAGGTCTTCAATTCTATTCCATTGGTCTATCTGTCTGTCTCTGTACCAATACCATGCAGTTTTTATCACTATTGCTCTGTAATACTGCTTGAGTTCAGGGATAGTGATTCCCCCTGAAGTCCTTTTATTGTTGAGGATAGTTTTAGCTATCCTGGGTTTTTTGTTATTCCAGATGAATTTGCAAATTGTTCTGTGTAACTCTTTGAAGAATTGGATTGGTATTTTGATGGGGATTGCATTGAATCTGTAGATCGCTTTTGGTAAAATGGCCATTTTTACTATATTAATCCTGCCAATCCATGAGCATGGGAGATCTTTCCATCTTCTGAGGTCTTCTTCAATTTCTTTCTTCAGAGTGTTGAAGTTCTTATTGTACAAATCTTTTACTTGCTTGGTTAAAGTCACACCGAGGTACTTTATATTATTTGGGTCTATTATGAAGGGTGTCGTTTCCCTAATTTCTTTCTCGGCTTGTTTCTCTTTTCTGTAGAGGAAGGCTACTGATTTATCTGAGTTAATTTTATACCCAGCCACTTTGCTGAAGTTGTTTATCAGATTTAGTAGTTCTCTGGTGGAACTTTTGGGATCACTTAAATATACTATCATATCATCTGCAAATAGTGATATTTTGACTTCTTCTTTTCCGATCTGTATCCCCTTGACCTCCTTTTGTTGTCTGATTGCTCTGGCTAGAACTTCAAGACCTATATTGAATAAGTAGGGAGAGAGTGGGCAGCCTTGTCTAGTCCCTGATTTTAGTGGGATTGCTTCAAGTTTCTCTCCATTTAGTTTAATGTTAGCAACTGGTTTGCTGTATATGGCTTTTACTATGTTTAGGTATGGGCCTTGAATTCCTATTCTTTCCAGGACTTTTATCATGAAGGGGTGTTGGATTTTGTCAAATGCTTTCTCAGCGTCTAATGAAATGATCATGTGGTTTTGTTCTTTCAGTTTGTTTATATAATGGATCACGTTGATGGTTTTCCGTATATTAAACCATCCCTGCATGCCTGGGATGAAGCCTACTTGATCATGGTGGATGATTGTTTTGATGTGCTCTTGGATTCGGTTTGCCAGAATTTTGTTGAGTATTTTTGCGTCGATATTCATAAGGGAAATTGGTCTGAAGTTCTCTTTCTTTGTTGTGTCTTTGTGTGGTTTAGGTATAAGAGTAATTGTGGCTTCGTAGACGGTATTCGGTAGTGATCCATCTGTTTCAATTTTGTGGAATAGTTTGGATAATATTGGTATGAGGTCTTCTATGAAGGTCTGATATAATTCTGCACTAAACCTGTCTGGACCTGGGCTCTTTTTGGTTGGGAGACCTTTAATGACTGCTTCTATTTCCTTAGGAGTTATGGGGTTGTTTAACTGGTTTATCTGTTCCTGATTTAACTTTGGTACCT
The DNA here is from genome assembly GCF_021556685.1 of Rattus norvegicus. Classification (NCBI taxonomy): domain Eukaryota; kingdom Metazoa; phylum Chordata; class Mammalia; order Rodentia; family Muridae; genus Rattus; species Rattus norvegicus. The sequence goes on from NC_141538.1 coordinate 79,964,146, forward strand.
GGTATCTGTCTAGGAAATTGTCCATTTCCTGTAGATTTTCAAGTTTTGTTGAATACAGGCTTTTATAGTAAGATCTGATGATATTTTGAATTTCCTCTGAATCTGTAGTTATGTCTCCCTTTTCCTTTCTGATTTTGTTAATTTGGACACACTCTCTGTGTCCTCTCGTTAGTCTGGCTAAGGGTTTATCTATCTTGTTGATTTTCTCAAAGAACCAACTTTTGGTTCTGTTGATTCTTTCTATGGTCCTTTTTCTTTCTACTTGGTTGATTTCAGCTCTGAGTTTGATTATTTCCTACCTTCTACTCCTCCTGGGTGAATTTGCTTCTTTTTGTTCTAGAGCTTTTAGGTGTGCTGTCAAGCTGCTGACATATGCTCTTTCCTGTTTCTTTCTGCAGGCACTCAGCGCTATGAGTTTTCCTCTTAGCACAGCTTTCATTGTGTCCCATAAGTTTGGGTATGTTGTACCTTCATTTTCATTAAATTCTAAAACGTTTTTAATTTCTTTCTTTATTTCTTCCTTGACCAGGTTATCATTGAGTAGAGCACTGTTCAATTTCCACGTATATGTGGGCATTCTTCCCTTATTGTTATTGAAGACCAGTTTTAGGCCGTGGCAGTCCGATAGCACGCATGGGATTATTTCTATCTTTCTGTACCTGTTGAGGCCCGTTTTTTGACCAATTATATGGTCAATTTTGGAGAAAGTACCATGAGGAGCTGAGAAGAAGGTATATCCTTTTGCTTTAGGATAGAATGTTCTATAAATATGTGTTAAGTCCATTTGGCTCATGACTTCTCTTAGTCTGTCTACGTCTCTGTTTAATTTCTGTTTCCATGATCTGTCCATTGATGAGAGTGGGGTGTTGAAATCTCCTACTATTATTGTGTGAGGTGCAATGTGTGTTCTGAGCTTTAGTAAGGTTTCTTTTACGTATGTAGGTGCCCTTGTATTTGGGGCATAGATATTTAGGATTGAGAGTTCATCTTGGTGGATTTTTCCTTTGATGAATATGAAGTGTCCTTCCTTATCTTTTTTGATGACTTTTAGTTGAAAATTGATTTTATTTGATATTAGAATGGCAGCTCCAGCTTTCTTCTTCCGACCATTTGCTTGGAAAGTTGTTTTCCAGCCTTTCACTCTGAGGTAGTGTCTGTCTTTGTCTCTGAGGTGTGTTTCCTGTAGGCAGCAGAATGCAGGGTCCTCGTTGCGTATCCAGTTTGTTAATCTATGTCTTTTTATTGGGGAGTTGAGGCCATTGATGTTGAGAGATATTAAGGAATAGTGATTATTGCTTCCTGTTCTATTCATATTTGGATGTGAGGTTATATTTGTGTGCTTTTCTTCTCTTTGTTTTGTTGCCAAGACGATTAGTTTCTTGCTTCTTCTAGGGTATAGCTTGCCTCCTTATGTTGGGCTTTACCATTTATTATCCTTTGTAGTGCTGGATTTGTAGGAAGATATTGTGTAAATTCGGTTTTGTCATGGAATATCTTGGTTTCTCCATCTATGTTAATTTTGAGTTTTGCAGGATACTGTAACCTGGGCTGGCATTTGTGTTCTCTTAGCGTCTGTATGATCCTGACGCTGTCCAGGATCTTCTGGCCTTCATAGTTTCTGGCGAAAAGTCTGGTGTGATTCTGATAGGTCTGCCTTTATATGTTACTTGACCTTTTTCCCTTACTGCTTTTAATATTCTTTCTTTATTTTGTGCATTTGGTGTTTTGACTATTATGTGACGGGAGGTGTTTCTTTTCTGGTCCAATCTATTTGGAGTTCTGTAGGCTTCTTGTATGCCTATGGGTATATCTTTTTTTAGGTTAGGGAAGTTTTCTTCTATGATTTTGTTGAAGATATTTACTGGTCCTTTGAGCTGGGAGTCTTCACTCTCTTCTATACCTATTATCCTTAGGTTTGATCTTCTCATTGAGTCCTGGATTTCCTGTATGTTTTGGACCAGTAGCTTTTTCTGCTTTACATTATCTTTGACAGTTGAGTCAGTGATTTCTATGGAATCTCTGCTCCTGAGATTCTCTCTTCCATCTCTTGTATTCTGTTGGTGAAGCTCATATCTACAGCTCCTTGTCTCTTCTTTTGGTTTTCTATATCCAGGGTTGTTTCCATGTATTCTTTCTTGATTGCTTCTATTTCCATTTTTAATTCCTTCAACTGTTTGATTGTGTTTTCCTGGAATTCTTTCAGGGATTTTTGTGACTCCTCTCTATGGGCTTCTACTTGTTTATTTATGATTTCCTGGAATTCTTTCAGGGAATTTTGTGACTCCTCTCTCTGGGCTTCTACTTGTTTATTTATGATTTCCTGGAATTCTTTCAGGGATTTTTGTGACTCCTCTCTGTAGGCTTCTACTTGTTCTCTAACGGAGTTCTTCACGTCTTTCTTGAAGTCCTCCAGCATCATGATCAAATATGATTTTGAAACTAGATCTTGCTTTTCTGGTGTGTTTGGATATTCCGTGTTTGCTTTGGTGGGAGAATTGGGCTCCGATGATGCCATGTAGTCTTGGTTTCTGTTGCTTGGGTTCCTGCGCTTGCCTCTCGCCATCAGATTATCTCTAGTGTTACTTTGTTCTGCTATTTCTGACAGTGGCTAGACTGTCCTATAAGCCTGTGTGTCAGGAGTGCTGTAGACCTGTTTTCCTGTTTTCTTTCAGCCAGTTATGGGAACAGAGTGTTCTGCTTTCGGGCGTGTAGTTTTTCCTCTCTACAGGTCTTCAGCTGTTCCTGTGGGCCTGTGTCTTGAGTTCACCAGGCAGGTCACTTGCAGCAGAAAAGTTGGTCTTACTTGTGGTCCCGACGCTCACGTTTGCTCTCGGGGTGATGCCCTCAAGCTCTCTGTGGCGGCAGCAACCAGGAAGATCTGTGCTGCCGTTTCCGGGAGCTTCAGTGCACCAGGGATCCAGATGGCGTTTGGTGTTTTCCTCTGGCGTCCGAGATGTGTGCAGAGTGCAGTCTCTTCTGGTTTCCCAGGCGTGTCTGCCTCTCTGAAGGTTTAGCTCTCCCTCCCACGGGATTTGGGTGCAGAGAACTGTTTATCTGTTGTGTTCCTTCAGGTTCCGGCGGTGTCTCAGGCGCAGGGGTCCTGCCGCTCCTGGTAAAATTACTTTTTGGGGCAGGGGATTCTATTTTACCTTTTTCTTTTCGACTGTGTTGGGGATCGAACCAAGGGGCCTCATCCTTTTTACCGGGCTTTGGCCTGAGCTCTTTTTTAGCGCACACTCAAGTGCACACCATGCTGTTCACTAGAGAGGCTATTCATGTACAGCGGTGTATGTATGTAAGCTAAGCAGTCCCCTCCCATACCGTCCCCCGCCCCAGACAACCAGCATCCTTTGCTGTGCCTCTCTGCCTGTGCCCGCCGGCCTCACCACTGCTTTGTTCACTCCAGCTCGCTGCACAGCAGACAACACGGACGGTTAGACGGGCATGCGCAGGCTTGGGAGGTGACTTACATTCATCTATCGAACACTTTGGTGTTGAGTTCTACTTGCAAAATGAAGGTTTGTTTTTCTTGAAGGACAGACTATGTATTTGCTATGGCGCCTTCTTCTCACTGGAATTAATGATCAGAGTTTGTATTGCAACAACCGTTTCCCCAATGTAAAATGATTTCTTTTTCTACCCAACCCCACTTTTTAAATAAATATTTACTTCAGTTTTTTTCACGTGTGTACCTATGTATGTGCCATCTGCCGTGTGTATGCAGATGCCATGGAGTCCAGCAGTAGGCATTTGTGTCCCCTGGAGCAGTGCCGGGAGCAGTGAGTGTTTTTGTCCAGTGAACTCTCTAGCCTTGCCTCCCTCCTTCTTTGAGGCACTTTTAGATTACTCAGGAGGGACATTAATAGTAAGATGCTGATTGAACTTGCAAGTATTTTGAATTAACATAGGGTTGGCAGTTACTGTCCTTAATGGCTTGGCTTTTAATCTTGATGCCCCTTTATTCGGCAGTGGTTTCTATCAAGTTTCTATCAAGGTTTGGAAGGTACAGGTGTGAGTGATGGCGCGCGTGCTCGGGAAGCTTTTGTTGAATGCAGGCAAGAGTTCAGACTCAGACAAGAAGTTGGACATTCCTCTCTTACTGAGCAGTTGCATATAGATTTCCTACTTTTAGAAATAATCTTCTCCGTGGTAATGTATAGGAAATACACTTTTATTTCAGATCACAGGCCAGGGTTAGAAGCTAAGAGCATTTGGAACATACCCCACAGACTCCCAAGTACCATGTGTAATGTGAGTGTTTTGAAATTAAACCCTGACGTTTCCAATGGAGTCTTGTAGTAATGTGCAAGCAGGCTCTTTTTAGACCCCAACATTCACCTGTACAAATACTTGTGGATGCTGGTTTGTTTTTGAGATAGGGACCTGTTATGTAGCTCAATCTGGCTATGCAACCCAGTACAGTCTTAGGTTTTTCTTGCCTTAATCTTCTGAATGTTGAGATTATGCGTGTGTGTGTGTGTGTGTGTGTGTGTGTGTGTGTGTGTGTGTGTGTCACAGCATATAAGTTCATTATGGCTTTGATTCAGCCCCTGATAATTAGGGTGGGCATCTTGCCATGTGCTTGTTGGCTGTTTGTAGGCTGGGGAAGTCGCTGAGCTTCATCACTGCCCCTGTTCATTCACTTTTAAAACGCGTTTATAATACTTTTATTATATTAATCACTGTGCATGTGGACATGAGGTCTGGCACATAGGGGATTTCATACAGGCACACGGGGTCTCCTGAACATTCCACCTTCCATTAGCACCATTCATTCTCTTTTACAGATTCGTGTCGTCTACACATACATGATTTTGCTCACGTATGTATAAAATCTGGATGCCACAGACGAGAAAGCGAGCATGTGATACTTGTTTTTCTGAGACTGGCTTGATCCACTCACTATGCTTAGTTATCTGCAGTCTCCCGTAAATAACATAACTTCTGTGGCTGAAGAAGACACGCTGTGTGCACAGCACATTTCCCTCGTCCTTTCTCCTGCGCCCCTAGCTTAGCTGTGGGAATGGTCTGTGTGCGTTGGCTCACAGTGTTCTGACAGACACCTGCTGCATAGCAGGGTTATTTTTTTAAAGATATATTTATTTATTTTTTTTTGTGTCTGTGAGTACACTGTATCTGTCTTCAGACACACCAGAAGAGGACATCAGATCCCATTACAGATGGTTGTGAGCCACCATGTGGTTGCTGGGATTTGAACTCAGGACCTCTGGAAGAGCAGTCAGTGCTCTTAACCACGGAGCCATCTCTCCAGCCCCATAACAGGGTTATTTAGTAGATCTGTTTTCAGGTTGGTTTTTTTTTTTTAAACAGATTTTTATACATAGATTAAACACATTAATGATTAGCTCTGAATCACGAATAATGCATTGGTATCAAGGAAAGAAATAAAAGCAAGTCCCCTTGGCGTTATTTAGCCAGGAGTGGTCCATATTTAATCCTCTACTTTATGTTCCCTGTGTCTTCTGCCCTCTGTTGTATGATCTGAATCTGTGCCTGCCTGAAGGCTGTCTTGTTAACCTGTCCCTGTGTCTGGGTCTTCTGTGCCTGTCAGTTGTATGAGCTGTGTCTGTGCTTGAACAAAGGACTTCATTCTGTCTTTGTTCAGCAGCACAGAAAGCATAACATGGGAAGGAATGGGCTACTTTACAGACATCCTTGACAGAGTTTTACAAGGAATGACATCACTGGCGCCAACTGAAGAGACAGTAGACAATACTATGTTTAGCGACCGGTATCCATGCATGCTGCACTCAGTCTTTTTGGTAGATTTTAGAAAGTCGCTTCCAGTCTCTGTGTTTACTGCATTCAGCACATGACACACATGCATCATTCTGAGTCAGGGGCATGGAGGCATATATCATTTTAGGTTACAGCTATGTGTTAGTTTAGATCATAAATGCAGATTACATGGAAAGCCCAAGGCAAGTGAGATGGTTGTTACATTGTTCCCTAAAGGCTGGCTAAAGAGCTTGAGCTCAGTAGGCTAGCAGTCAAGACTTAGGTGGTCTTGGGTGTGTTGTTAATCTGGCTGTGTGGTCCAGCAAAAGTCCCAGACTCGTAAAATACAAGAGATATTTTCAGGACTTGGGATGGTTTCATTTGTTGTTTTGGTTTTGAGACAGTCTTACTGTGCAACCTTGGCTGGCCTGGAACCCTGAGATCTGCCTGCCTCTGCCTTCTGGAGTGCAGGATTAAAGGCGTTATTTTACTGTCAAGGGAAGGCAGCTTTTAGTTTACTGCAGAAATTCCACTGGGTTCCATAACAGAATGGTTCACCTTCCTATAGCAGTAGGCAGATAAGGCTCCCTCTTCTCTACATCCTCCCGAACTTTTTTTTTTTTGTCAGAACCCAGGTATTTTTGCATTAGCAGTCACTTTTCCCTGTGGTGGAGTAAGAGAGAAACCTTTAACCATTCACTTGAGCAAGCTACCAAGGAAATAAATTGAAGATCAAAGGTCCCTGGGTGAGCAGGTAATTTAAAGTGTTTAACAGATTTATGATAGAAAAATGTGACTAAATGAGAGAAGCAAAGTTACATTTTTTTTTCTTTTCTTTTTTTTCGGAGCTGGGGATCGAACCAGGCCTAAATCCCCAACCCCGCAAAGTTACATTTGATTACAAACCTAAAAGGGAAATCAAGACCGGTCTTCAGGTCTGGGAGCCTGCCTACTTCTTTATTTCTTTATTTACTGTGCTCTTGTACCCTTTGAACTGAAACAAAATCTTAATCTACTTTAATAATTTTTTGTGTGCTCAATATGTCTGCCTCCCCCCCTGAAGTGTATCTGTGTGTGTATGTGTGTGCATAGGTAGCTAGTGTAGGTACGCGTGTGTCTCTGGCTGTGTGTGTGTAGGACTGCCCTGGGTGTTGTTCCTCTGGCATTTTCTACCCCTTTCCTTTCTTTCTTTTCTTTTCTTTTCTTTTCTTTTCTTTTCTTTTCTTTTCTTCTCTTTTCTTTTCTTTTTTTTTGGTGGGAGAGTGGGGGTAGGGTGGACATGCAGTCTTTCACAGGGCAGTAGCTTACTGAGTGGGCAGAGCTGGCAGCCCAGCGCCCCAGGGATCTGCCTGCCTCTGCAGCCTCAGCACTGTGTCACAAATACACACTGCTACACCTGGCCTTCACGTTAACGTGGGTTCTGGGACTTGAACTCAGATCCCTGTGCTCGTACAGTAGGTACTTTACCAACTACAGTGTCTGCCCAGTCATCGCTCTCTTTTCTGAGACATTGTCTTCCACCTTTCTGTCTGTATCTTCTCTGCATATGTAAAGACAGGACGGCTGCATTCACTGAACGGGTGTTGGCTTCTCAGGCAGGGGCGGTGCGAGTGTTCTGTGCTGACAGGGCACTGCAGCGACATGTCCCATGAATCTTCGTTGATGGTAGCATAAAGGCCTAACAGATTAAACACTGGCTGGAAGTGAAGCTCAGTCGGTAAGTGCTTGGCATAAGTTAATGCAGTCTCAGTCTGAAGACCAGGCAGAAGTTGGGTCAGCTTCAGGCACACATCGAGTTCGAAGTTAACCTAGACTACGTGAGATCCTGCCTCAAAAAAAAAAGCAGACAAAAAAACCAAGTGACACCAACACCAACACTTGGACAGCCGGCTGTAGGAATTTGGTGGCCTGGTGAGCTTTTCTTGCTTAATTACTTATTCTTGATTACATCTTGATGACTGTATTTTTCTCCTGTTCCATAGCCACTTCCTGAGAAGTTTGTGGTGAAGGGTGTCGTGGATCGTTTTTCAGAAGAGTTTGTGGAGACCAGAAGAAAAGCGTTGGACAAATTCCTAAAAAGGATTACAGATCACCCAGTGCTCTCTTTCAATGAACACTTCAATGTGTTCCTCACTGCTAAGGTACAGGCAGAGTTTTGTGTGTGTTGCTGAAAATGCTTGTTCTTGGGCTCCTTCTTAAATGCTCTGCTCTCTGATGAGCCACTTCCACGAGGGGTCCTCTGATGTGGGCATCATAAAGGCTCTCCCTCTGCTTTCTCAGTGCCCATCGCATTGGCACCGGTTCTTTTAGAACCCAGCAGAGGACTAGGCTGCCTCCCACCCTCCCCCACCCCAGCAGTAGCAATGAAAGTCAGTATTCTCTCTTGCCAAAAGTACAAGTGGCCATTACACATTCCTGGCAGTGTTGGCAGGTTGGTAGGCTTATTAACAATAGGCAAAAAGAGAGAGAATACAGGATGTTTGGTAGCAGTGTTCTCCAGGGCTGCCAAGATAGTTCAGTGGGTCAAGTATCCACTACAGCAGCCTAAGGAGCCAAGTCCTCTCTTCGGACTTGTAAAGGTGAAAAGACTTGGTTCTACAAGGTTGTCGTCTGACCACCACATGCCTGCCACCCACACAGCAAGGTGTGCACAAAGGCCCCTGCGCCCAGAGTGCTAAGGAACCGGGAGTAGTAGAGGGGAAGAGGAGTTACCTGGTTTTCAGCCAGAAGGCGGGGAGTGGACACTGTTAAGCATCTCACGCCTTTTTTTCTGTTTGTGGAGGTCATCCACCTTTTGCTGTAGAGACAGACCTCACCCAAATCACCCAAAAATGTTTATCTCAGACTCTTTCCCCACCAGACTGTTAATCTTGAGTTCCCAGTTAATAGGACCCATTCTTAGAGGAAATGTCACATGTACTTTATGGCCTCTATGCTACGTTGGTCAGAAGCACAGCAGATTCCAAAGCTTTTAACTACAGACCCCACCCCCTCGGGTGTCTGTCGGATTTGTGAGGGGGGGTCTGTGCAGTCACAGCGCAAGCTTTATTGTGTGCCTAGAATTGGAGTGACTTTCCTGGAAACTTTTCCCTAAAGTGTAAAGTGTGCCAGTCTTGTGCCCGCCATGAATGGCATCAGACTCCCCAAGCTTGGTCCAGGTCGGTGATGTCCCTCAGAGCCGAGTTTTCATTGTCACCTCTTCATGGTCACTTCCCTGCCTGAGACCTGCAGAGCAGCACTCAGGAGCCTTGAAAGTAACCGGCCTCATAGTTTTAGACAAGGAAACTGAAGTTCAGAGAGGTCAAACTCATTCAGTCTGCACCACTGGTTCTGGAAGTCGGATCCCGTGGCTCGTAAGGCCTCGGTTTCCAGCTGTATCACAAGGCCTGGCCGTTGCTTGCCAACAACTCTTCCTCTTAGGTGTTTTCCAGTCACTGCCAGAAAAACAGTTGGCTGCCAGTGCTTCACTGGCTTCATGCTTCGCCTGCTGCTGGCAGCACTGACCTGAAATCTAAGAAGTCCACCCATACCGTGCAGAAATGGGCCACATGTCCACACTCTCAGGAAGCCTAGCTTCTCCCTAGCCAACCCATTTAGTTTCAGGTCCATGCACTCAAGCCATATATACTACGTTCTAATGACAAAGGTGCTGAAGTCTAGGTTTGTTTTTGTTTTGTTTTTTTGTTGTTTCGTTTTGGTTTTTTTGGTTAAAATTACAAGAAAACAGAGACATGTGTACAGATGGCAACTGTTGACATTTAAGGCTCCAGAAGATTCTGTTCTCCACTCAGGGAAACTACCTGGCAAAGGCCGAAGGCTTCCTTTTAGCTTCAGTTGGTGGCTGCCCATGCACTGCCCCCCACAGGTTGAACCTGTTCAAATGTAAGCATTTCCCACTACACTGATACTTGGGTGTGGTTCTTCAGTTCTTGTTTCCACAAAGTGTAATTGGTTCTGAGGTTGCAGGTCCTTTGTTCCGAAGCCCCAAGCCAACCTCATTACTGAGTGAAGTAGGAGAGGGCTGTGGTGTGGATTCCTGGTCATTAGGATCTGCGTGGAGAGTGAGTGGGAGATTGTGTGTATCTTGGAGAGAGATGAATTGAGATTCCTGGGCTAAACAGTATGATAAAGTTTTTTTTTTAAAAGATGTATTAATAAGGTCCTTCAGAATCTCCATCAAAATCCAGTTTCATGTAAGGGAATGCAAGAGATCAGTCCTTAAATCAACAAGTTCTGCCTGGGCTTGGGGTGGCGAACACATTTAATTCCGGCACTTGGGAGGTGGAGGCAGAAAGATTAGGAAATCATCCTCAACTACATAGTGAATCAAAGGCCAGCCTGAGCTAGACCACCACCACCACCACCACCACCACCACCACCACCACCACCCCCCCACACCCTACACCCCACCACCACCATCACCACCCCACACCCTACACCCCACCACCATCATCACCACCACCATCACCACCCCACACCCTACACCCCACCACCACCACCACCACCACCACCACCACCACCACCACCACCACCATCACCACCACCACCCCACACCCTACACCCCACCACCCCTATCTGAAGAAAAAGAACTTCTGTTCTTAGAAAGCTGAAACTCTCTACTCATGAGTAGAGGGTTTCTTCCCACTAACCCTCCTGTGTTCTTCTTTAACATATTGTTGTGTGAACTTCCCTGGAGGGAGGTGTCAACATTTATTATTTCCCAAGATAGGAGACCAATGACAGACCAATATAATGATTCCTCCAGAGCGGAGCCAGTCAATTGGGTTTTATCTATAGCCCACAGGGAAGGGGCTACTTACAGGAGCGTGTGTGACTGAAACAGCCTCACAACAGTCTCACCCAAGTGTAGGTCATGACTTCCTGTAGCTGCACAGATGAATACTCCCTCCCATTAGCTTCTGTGCTACGTATATGCTCACGCCAAGTACCAAGGAGGGTTACACACAGGCCAGGGAGGTCTAGGAAGGAATGGCTAGAGTCTCAGGTACGGGTCTGATGATCTTCCTCCTATGATAGCAACAGGCCCCATCTTGACAAGGGTCCCTTGAGTAGTCACAGCTGCCAGAGTCAGGCACTAAGCTGGGAAGGGAAGTGTTTTACAGTGTGCAGTGAGGCCAAGATCTTAGATGAAGCACTTAGAGGCAGCATTTACAAGACAGTCCTCTGGGTGATAGCATGTTCTCATCCCAAACTAGTCAAGCCCCCGAGAAGAAGCCGGTGGTTCTGGGAGAGTGTAAGAAAGCTCAGTGGGAACCGATTGGAAGTCATGGGATCAGGAGGCTTGTTTCCCTGACAGGGAACGCTGTGCAGTGTTTGGTTGTTGCTGTTTTGAGATAGGGACTGTGGTAGTTGGAATAAGAGAATGTCCCCATAGGTTCATAGATTTGAATGCTTAATCATCAGAGAGTGGCACTGTTTGAAAAGGATTGGGAGGTGTGGCCTTGTTGGAGGAAGTGTAACACTTGAGGTGGCAGGCTTTGACATTTCAAAAGCCCACGCCAGACCCAGTGTCTGTCAGTCTGTCCCCCAACCCCAACCGGTAGATCAGGATCTGTCTGTCTGTCTATCTGTCTTTTCCAGTGGATCAGGATGTAATTCTCAGCTGCTTCTTCAGCACCATGCATGTCACTGTGCTCCTTGCTATGACAGTACTGCTCTACACCACAGAAACTGCAAGCAAGCCCCAGTCGAATGCCTTCTTTTATAAGAGTTACCTTGGTCTTGGTGTCTCTTCACAGCAGCAGAACAGAGATGACAGCAGGACTCACTCTGTAGCCTGTGCTAGCTTGAGTGCCTGATCCTTTTTCTCAGCCCTGGTGCTGGAATGACCTGCATGTACCACCAGCTCAGTCCTAAGAGCTGTTTGCTTGTTTGTTTGGTGGGTTGGTTTGAGGCACAGGGTCTTACTATGTAGGCCAGGCTGTCCTTGAACTCAGAGATTCACTGCCGCTACCTCCTGGTATAGTTAGTGCCAATTGTAACCTCTTGTTTTTCTGCCTGTCAACTTTGTTCCTAGAAACAGTGACTCTGAGACAATATTTCATGAATAAATGCCAAGGCCAAAGCTTTGCTTGTTCCCCAACTAGCTCTTCGCTTAATTACTTATTCATTCTGTTCTGAGTCTTGCCAAGTGGCTGGTTACCTGGTCCTCAGTTTCATGTGACTGTCTTCTGGGTCTGGGGCAAATCTTTACACATCTGACTCTGTTTCCAGAATCCTCTCTGTGTACTAGAACTTCCGCCTCCCTATTTCCTGCCTGAGCTAGCAGGCCATAGGCTTTTTATTGACAGGTGGATGCTTCCACACACAGAATAAAAGATTCCCTCAACACCTGAGTGCTAGGACCAAAGGCAGAAGCCACCATGCTGTGTGCTTTGTCTTTTAAAATTCAGTACAAGAAGTTTAAAGGCCCAACCCACTTCCCACTTTTGCCTTGACCCACAGGAAATTCTGAATTTAGGATGTGTCCACAGGGTCAGTTGTGCTCAGTCTTCTAGCGTGCTCCTCTGACTTCTCAGCTCCCTCCTCTCACCCTCCTGTGTCCCTAGTTGGGTTTGAGTGAGGAATGAAATGACCCTCAGGCATTTAATTTTGTCTTAAAGACAGCATGGTGAATTTTTGCCAGAGGTTTTAAAAATTGTGGTAGAGTGTTGTATTTAAAGTCGGGGAGCATTGAACTATTGCAGTAGTTCCTAATGCCGGAACCCTTAATACAGCTTCTTATGTTGTAGAGATACCACAACCAAACAGCTACGTTCCCTGCTACTTTATAACTAATTTTGCTGCTGTTATGACTCAGTGTATAAATATCTGATATGCAGGACCCCTGTGAAAGGTCATTTGACACCCCTCCCAAGGGGTCACCACCCATAGGTTGAGAGCCACTGGCCTGGAGAGTCTGGGGGCCAGCCATGTTGACATGTGACATGAGCATGTGGATATGAGTCTGGGGGCAGGGCAGTCTGCTGTAGAATGCTCTCCTTCTTGTCACAGTAGCTGTGACTTTCTGCAAGTATGGAGCCTGGTGACTACTGATAGATCCCATCCTAGGTGGGCATGTGTGTGGTGGAGGGCTTTGTGGACTCACTTCCTCTCAGCCACTCCCTTCTTACTTCACAGCTAGCTGTGTATAATTCTTCCTAGTTCTGTGTGGCCTCGTGGCCTTGGGAGATGCTAGTGTATATAGACTCTGGACATTTGGCCGAGGGAGATACCTATCTTTGCAGCTTTGAGGAAGTCGTCATTCATGCTGGGATGAGACTTTCCTGTTGCAGGCTCCTCCGTTTGGACTTTAGACTTACACTCTGCTTTGCCTATAAGGGCAGGCAGGTGTTTGTTTGGCCTCCACAGGAAAAGAGTTCCCACAGTGACCCCAACAGCTCCTGCCTTCTAGTTCTTCCTTCTAATGAGACACTGCCTTCGGAAGCTGGTTCCCTCAGCCCTGGCTGGTGACTGAGAGGTTACGTTGTTGTCTGCAGGACCTGAATGCCTACAAGAAGCAGGGGATAGCACTGCTGACCAGAGTGGGGGAGTCGGTCAAGCATGTCACTGGAGGCTACAAGCTGCGGAGTCGGCCTCTGGAGTTTGCAGCCATCGGTGACTACTTAGACACTTTTGCACTCAAACTGGGAACCATTGATCGGATAGCCCAGCGGATCATCAAAGAAGAAATAGGTGAGCTCTTTGTTGAGATTGGCGGTGCCCAGAGTGTCAGGAATGACGTGCATTATGCTGGCTTGAAGTAACCTGCAGACACTCTGCAGTGACAGAACCAGGCCTCGTTCTGCATAAAAAACAGATACCAAGAGGGAGGGGTTAGTGGTGCCTGGAGGTGCTTTGCACTCAGTCCTTGTCGTTTTGCACTCAGCGTCTGTTTGCTGTTCCCATGCCCTCCTGCACGGAGGATGATTACAGAAATAAGCATAGCCGAGAGATGGCTCAAAAGAAGAATGTGTTGCCATGTTTGCCAAGGTTGTGACCCAGTGAGCTTTCGAGCTTACTGTCTGCTCCTCCCTGCCTACATCACCTCACATCCTCTCCTCTGACCTGGGGAGTTGCTCACACCTGAGGCTGTCCTTGTCACCACCACTGCCTGTCTACCCTCCTCCTTCCATGGTCGCCTGATTGACCTTGTCCCCTTACATGGGTGTAGGCAGACACACTGAGCAGCATGACAATCATGCTGAGACATGAGGCACATCACACAGGCCTGTTCAGTTAAACACGGCAGCCATTTTCTGTCAAATGACAGGGACCCCGAGCAAATGGGGGGCTGGGTTTACTCTTGTAGGGTAAAGAAATAATTTTTTTTTCTTGTTCCCTAAAACCACTGGTAGACAGGAGCATTGAGGAGGGAGTGAGTCTGCCTCTGTGAGACCACATCTCTTCTAGCAGCATGTTCCCATAACCCCATTGTTTTCTTCCATTGCCTCTGATTTTTTTCCTTTAAAAAAAGCCCCCACCCTCAAGTACTAGAGAAATGACTCAAGTTAAGGACACCTGTTGCTCTTGAAAAAGACCTGCATTCAGTTCCTACCACCTACATCGTGGCTCACAACCATCTATAACTCCAGTCCTGGGGGATATGAGGCCTCTGAACATATATGAAAGTCTCCCCCAGGGGTTGGGGATTTAGCTCAGTGGTAGAGCGCTTGCCTAGGAAGCGCAAGGCCCTGGGTTCGGTCCCCAGCTCCAAAAAAAAGAACCAAAAAAAAAAAAAAAAGAAAGTCTCCCCCATTGCTTTCCAAAACATTTCACTTGCAGCATGAGTGAAGAATTATTTTTGAAGAAGTTCACTGGATTGGCTCTTAACTATTTTCACCCATAAGGTATTTAGGTTCCTATTAACAAGAATCCTAGATTTGTATGCTAGTGATAACTTACACTAGCTTGTAGGTATTAAAAATGTCAGGAGAATATGTCTAGGAAAGAGAGGAGCCAAGGCTGTGCGTTCTACCGCAGAGAGGTCTGGGCTGTGGATCCCTAAATCAGTGACACCAGTGAGTGCTCCCCAGGCAGATACCATTGCCTTCTCTTCCTGTAGAGTACCTCGTGGAGCTGAGGGAGTATGGGCCTGTGTATTCTACGTGGAGCGCCTTGGAAGGTGAGCTGGCGGAGCCCCTGGAGGGTGTGTCAGCCTGCATTGGGAACTGCTCCACAGCCTTGGAAGAGCTGACGGATGACATAACAGAAGAGTTTCTGCCTGTGCTCAGGGAATACATTCTATACTCTGACTCCATGAAGGTAAGCTGGCTTGCTTTTTGCACATTCACCAAAAGCCTATGAATTATTCCCTGTGTGCATGTGGTGTACATCCCTCCTTTCTATTTGGGAAATCTAATACCAAGGTCAAATAAATAGGACGTCGTATGCTGAACAGAGGGTGTGAATTAAATGGAGGAAATTTTCTCAGTGTTCGAATACTGCAAAAATAATACTGCTGCTAACAGGAGAGGGACGCTGTGGAGGAAGGATGGTCAGATAACTTAGGGGATTAAGAACACAGTCTGTGGGGGTGGAGAGATGGCTCAGTGGTTAGGCACACTGGCTGCACTCGCAGAGGACCTGGCTTCAATTCCCAGCACCTACTTGGTGGCTCTCGATTGTTCGTAGATCCAGTCTCCAGAATCCCTTTCCAGCCTCCTCAGGCCACAGGCACTTATAAGCTGCACAGACATAGCCGGCAAATCACCCATATTGCCTACGAATTTAGTTAAAAGTATATGGTTTGTTAAATAAGATTAGTAAAGTTGGAAACCGCAGTTTGAGGAAATCTTAAAAAGTAAGACCAAAAAAAAGTTGTTTGCTGGTGAACACAACTGCAAGCAGAGAAAGGAGCCAGGCAGAGAAAGAAAGGTCTGCCTTCCAACAGTATGAAAGCTCTGTTTGGAAGTCCACTTCCAAGCAGCCTTCCAAGGATGGCCCCGAACTCCAATCCTCCCACTTCCAGACAGATACATCCTGTGTTAACTGCAGTTGCACAGAGGTACAGGTGTGCCCCTGCCTAGCCCAGAGGCCTGGTTGGCAATTATTGGAATAGAGCTTGAAAAACCAAAACTTCTGACCCAAACCTGCAGCTTACTTCATCTGTTACGTTGCTTTTTAGCACAGATACAGATAGGGAGATGAAAGGAGGGGCAAGTATAGGAGGCATCCTGAGTTATTTTAAATGGACCAAATGTTTTCACTTTGCTTACAAGGTGTCTTCGTCAGGGTTTGTATCCTGCACAAACACCATGACCAAGAAGCAGGTTGGGGAGGAAAGGGTTTATTCAGCTTACACTTCCACATTGCTGTTCATCACCAAAGGAATTCAGGACCGGAACTCATACAGGTCAGGAGGCAGGAGCTGATGCAGAGGCCATGGAGGGATGCTTTTTACTGGCTTGCTTCCCCTGGCTTGCTCAGCTTGCTCTCTTATAGAACCCAAGACCACCAGCCCAGGGACGGCACCATCCACAAGGGGCCCTCCCACCCTTGATGATTAATTGAGAAAATGCCTCACAGCTGGATCTCATGGAGGCATTTCCTCAAGGGAGGCTCCTTTTTCTGTGATAACTCCAGCTTGGGTCAAGTTGACACACAGAACCAGCCAGAACACAAGGGTAACAGTGCTTGTTTTTGTAAACAAAAAGTGACTTTCACAATCCCTGGGGTTTGTGTGGACTGGACTCTTGTACACACTTCATCAAGATGCTCCCCAACCTCACTCAGACAGAATGCAATAAGCACACAGTTTAGGGCTTTTCTAGCCTAGCACGTGGCAAGTATGTTAATAATATACATTTGTGGTTAGAGCAGGATTTTAAATTGCTGGTAGCAAAGATCTACCTGGTATCTAAAACACCGACTGCAGTGTGGGGCTGGGTTTCGGGAGCAGCCGAAGGCACGGCAGGAAGTAGGGGGTTGTTCCTCCTCTTCACCCCGTGTACTGGGATGAAGCATTGTACTGAGTTTCTAACCACGGGTCCCCATAATACTGCAGTCAGGTTAGTGGGGCAGGAAGGAGGATTGCCCACAGTGTGGTGGGGGAAGGGCATGGTGCAGAGGAAGTGTTGATTGGCAGCCTCTGAAGTGGAGCTCTGCCCAGTGCAAGCTGAGGTAAGCCAGCTAATAAAGGAGGAGACTGCTCAGGGACGTGCGGGGTGACCCACAGCAGAGCCTGCATTGTTGAGGCACAAGGTGCTTGGATAAGATTTTCAGTCAGTGATCCATGTCTTCATTGGCACCCTTGCGAATTCATGCTGCCTAAAAATCTGTTTCCATGTTTTACTTCTCTAAGAGTCTTTTCAAAAAAGCTTTCTGATCTTTTATTTTGAGACAAGATCTCTGCATATAGCCCTGGCTGGCCTGGAGCTCTCTGTACAGACCAGGCTCCCTTGAATTTACAGAGTACAGAGCTCCTTCTGCGTCTGCCTTCTAAGTGCTGGGATTAAAGATGTACAGTACCATGCCTACAAACATTCTGCTGTTTGTATTTGTGTGAGAGCCTTGGAGTTTGCTAGGAAAAGGGAAATGGAGAGTTTACTGGAGGCCTGTTTGCTCTCCTCTCCTGCACATGCTGGGTAGCCTGCAGGGTTCAGCAGGTCCTGCTGTCTTTGCCTCCATGGTAGTTACTGGTACTAGCTTTGAATGAACCAGAGTGAGCCTTTGAGGAAGCCTCGTTCCCTTCCCACAGCTTGTGAGCTCACAGCCTCAGTAGAGGAAGGCGTGGCCTTAGCTTGGGGAGATGTATTGTGATCTCTGGTGTATTCCACAACTGTGGAATTTTCTTGGAGAAAACCCAGTGCTGATATTGGAAGTCAAATTGCAGAATATGCCTGTGGTTCCTCCAGGTCGCTTTGTTCCACATTGTAGGCCATTTGCCACAAGCCTGTCATGATTGACAGTTCTAAGTCTCCTACTGGTACTCTTGGTGCATTGCAAACGTTTTAGATGATGTATTATGTTTGTATTGTTTGATGAATCTTTGTAGAAAATTTCCAACATGTCCAGAGTGGGTGGGAGTGAGAGTAGCAGAAACAGGATGGTTACTGGGGTTTGCAGAGGGAAAGACAGAAGAGAAATTAAAAAAACAGTTTCTTAAACTGTGGTCACATATTCAGTAGTGCTCAAATTGTCTCACAATCTTTATAGTCCTTCCCCCCAAATCCATCGGAATCCTTATATTTATTGATAGGTTTCTTAACTATTATATAATTTCTTCCCATTTTTAATTTTTTTCCCCTCAGTGTGTTCTTGTTAAACTGAGCAGTAAGCTGAGTCTCTTCAGTGAACAGAACACTAGTGAAGCTCCAGGTTTTTAGGACCAGTTAGTCTTGCTGACGTGCTCTACTTCTGAACCTCTATCCAAGACAAGCTCATTCTGTCTCAAATTAAATTCACCCTGTCCCCAAACCCTCAGTCCTGCCCACATTTGGTGACACATCATGCTGCCTCCAATACGGTCTCCTTGTTTGTTTCTGCCCCTTTTTGATGAATCAGGATACTGAAAGGCAGAAATAGGGTGGAACGCTCGTGACACGGAGAGAGTCTCAGGTTGGGGGGACTCTTGGCTTTTACCCCATTATATGGGGTCAACCCTCTCTAACTGTCAAAGGCTGGTTTGGCCAGTTGTATCCACAGAGACTGTGTTATTGGAGTGGGGAGCCATCTTTAACATGGCCAGCAGTGTGTAGAGAAGGTGCCCAGCCTTCAGCATGGCTGACGTATAGTCAGACTGTGAAGTCAGAAGACGGTGGAAACTGAGTTGCTGCTGTCCTGCCAGCCAGCAGTGTGGCCTCAGACAGGTCCCATATTGTCACCATGTCAAGTGTCCTCATTTAGACAGTTGGTTCTAGGTCCCTCGCCTCCGCCAGGTGGTTGGCAGCTTCGATGCTGTTCAGGGATCTGGGATGATGCAAGCCCAGGTCTTCCCATAGCCTGCTCATGAAGACAACATCCCGTTTGCTCCAGGTGAGCTGGGGTGGCATAGGCTCATAGGAGAGCAGCTCAGACAGGCAGAAAGCAAGATCTGAGGTCCTCTTGCCCTCCTTGTGGAATGGCATGAATAGTTGGACTATGGTAACCATCCAGGGTGATGCATCTTCTCTCACATCCCCCTTCAGGACTCTAGGCATCCTCAAGTGACCAAGTGACATGGTAAACAAGAGAGAGAACCACACTGTGGACTTACAGTCCCAAGGCATTGTCTTAAGAACGCTGGTTCTGAGATTCTTGTCACACCAACAGGCTACACGTCTGTGTAGCGTCATTCCCTGACAGGCTAGACTGAAAATGCTGCTTTCCCCAGTAAGATGTGCAGCATTCCGTGGAGGGGGTGTGTGTACACATGCACACACACCCATTTCTTCAGTCACACGAGCCTCATGTCAGGTATTCTGTAGGCAGATGGGGCTAGTAACGGCTGTGTTAGAGCCGTTTCTGTCAGCACAGAAAGCTCTGTTGGTGATTCTTGAGTGTGTGGGGAGAAAGTGAATGGGAGGTGAGTGATGGCAGTTTCTAATCTTCGCTGCATGCTGTGTTAGGAGGTCCCTGTGTGGAATTTATGATTGGAAACTGTCTTGGTGACCTGTGGGCTGAGGACTGAGTGTCCTTATGCCTTTCCCCACATCTCTGTCCCTCTCAGGCTGGATGTCACTGGGCCCATTTGCTGCCCCTCCTTGCAAGCTGGCTGTATGAGTTGAAGAACTCAGAGTTCTTGTACACACATCCCCTCAGATATCAGGATCTCTCTCAGACTGAACCCTCACATAGGGACCCAGAATATAGAACAAACAAGTGGCTAATGGAACGATGGGCAGATCAATCTACCAGGGATCAGCCAACAGATCAGAGTCAAGACTTCCCGTAGTCATTCTATATAGCATAGTGAGGGTAGCCGATTAGTGTATTTATGAAAACTGCTGAGAGGAGATTTAAATAAGTATGAAGTAATGTATCTTAAGCAGCTCAATTTAGCCATACCATAATATGCATGTATTTTAGAACACTTCGTGGCAGAGTAAATATGTATGAATTTTGTCAATTCCTAAGATTTTTTTCACTGAACTCAGAGACAGCCCTGCATTTTAAGCATAAAGCTTAGCATTTACCTGAGGACTTTGTATGTGGTTAAGCTGAGGGCCCCACAATATGGCAGTATCCCCGACTTGCTCTTCCCAAAATTTGTTGCTGTCACCATCTGGTGGGTTTCTTGCCTCCTGCCCTTAGAGCTGGTGTTATGAGTAGCTTCTGGACCATAATCCCTGTCCTGGGGCACAAGGCCGGGCCCAGGGCACTGTGATTTGGCAAGGGCTTGAAGATGGAGGCCCCTTCGAAGACATTGTGTGCTTCTCTCTACCTTCCACAGGGTGTGTTGAAGAAGAGGGACCAAGTTCATGCAGAGTATGAAGCCAAACTGGAAGCTGTGGCTCTGAGGAAAGAAGATCGCCCCAAGGTAAGGACAACACCCAGCCAAGGGTGGTTTGGGGGCTGCAGGCTCCCCGCTGATGCTGACTCTCATTCTTAGAGTGAAGAGTAGATTCTGCCTCTACCCATCGGGTGTTCTGTTTCTTATTTGTTTGATTGGGAGTTGTATTTGTATTCATAGAAAGGATGGGAGTAGGGAATGTTGTTAAAAAGAAAACAGTAAGGACCGGTGTTTGGGCAAATAGTTTGACGTCAGAGTTAGTCATGTGCCCTCTCCACCCTGGAGCAGACTTGGGCAATGTACAGCCCAGACCGGACCTCAGAGACGGCACTCCTTCACTTCAGTTATGCTTTTTTTTTTTTTTTTTTTTTAATGATCGCCTTGCATGATGCTGTACTAGTCATCTGGGACCCAGAGGGGGCGGAGAAGTGAGTCACAGAGTAGCTCTGGGGATTGGCTGGCCTTTCAGAGTACAGACGTGTCTGTATCCAGTATGCCACCATGGCAGGTGGATGCATGTCTGCTACGTTGATTCATGTGTTACCATGGATCCACACTGGAATTTGAAAGCTGCCTGCATCTTACATGAATCTTGGGCCTTGCTTCGAGAAGGACACAGGTAAAGATTTATATGTTAGGGCATGGAAATGCCCATGTCCTGCCCACAACAAGAACTCAAGACGGTATATTTGTAATGCATTTCAAGTGGATTTAGGATAGCACCCTGCACTGCATCATACAAAGGAGAGTTTGAGCATTGAACAAACGAGCCAACAAGAAGAACCATGGACGCCGTAGACCACCACATCCCAGTCTTTCCCCAACTGACATGAAGGAGCCTGTGGACGCTGTAGTTTATCCTCCATTCAGACATTTTTTTGCCATCTGAGGCCTTAACAGATGGCCCAGCCCCCAATCTTTTGTACCTTGAGCTAGACGGCTCCCATCCATTTTCCTCGGATATTTCTATTCCAGTGTCTGCCAGACCCAGGAACATGATTAGCAGTACCTCAGGCGCAGTCGCAGCGTGAGCTACCTGCAAGCCTGAGTGCCAGCTATCAGCAGTCCTGGCATTCATACATCACACGGGAAGGTGCCCAGGCCCTCGGCCCTGCCCAGGCCACGTTGACATTGCTCTGGTTGGTAGAACTGACTCAAAGTAGTCACTCCCGTAGCTTGGGGACATTTGAGCTCAGTAGTCTGGGGACTTAAACCTTTCGGGGTTCAGGCAGCATTTGCTCTGGCAAGAGTTGGCCTAACTCTGGGCATGCTGAACCTGATCACCATACGGGCCCAGTGGAGTACTGTAGATAGGACAGAAAGTCTGGCGTTGGAGAACCACGTGACCAGGAGGCCCTCACTAGCCATGTGCGATGAATGCAACTCACACAGCAAGGTGAAGGTCGAAAGACCCGGGGACACACTTCCCTTTTGAGAAAGCCTTTCTAAGCCTTAAGGAAAACTTGAAGCCGCTTGCTATATTATGCCTCAGTTTTTAAAAACCCTTCAATGTCTTCCCTTCTGTTCTTGAACTTTGTGGTGAACTGCCACCCAGAGATGTGGAGTCCAGAGGAGGGACCTGGCTGCTAATCTCCTTGTTCAGTTCACGCAGATAAACGAGGAAAGGTTCTCAGACATCATCAGTACTGGACTAGTTCATGTGACCAGAGCAGGGGCCCCTTCTCCTCCAGTTCTGACACAACACATCACCGAGCCCAGGACTGTTGCCATGTATGTTAGGTCTGTACCTGTTTGTCAGCACGGCTGAGTAAATCCTAAAGAGACTCCACACCGTCTTACTCTGACACAGAGGGTGGCTCCCCATGTGTCTCTGCTCTGCTTGGAAGGGTCAGATATTCTTGGGGTAAGATAGTGCTTTTTACAAACCCTTCCAGGGTCTGATTTTCAGGGAGCACTTTGACATTTTAATTTGGAATCATGTTTGTGGAAACCCAACTGCACCTCAGAGCCAAGAATGTATTTCCCTTGCAGGTGCCAGCAGATGTGGAGAAGTGCCAGGACAGGATGGAGTGCTTCAACGCAGACCTGAAGGCTGATATGGAGAGGTGGCAGGGCAACAAGCGAAATGACTTCCGGCAGCTGCTCGTGGGCTTGGCTGACAAGAATATCCAGTATTATGAGAAGGTGAGGAGGAGGCCCCATGTCACCACGCTTCCTAGTAACCATAGCCTTTCCTGAGTGTTGTCTTATTTAGGGATTTTCTGCTGTGAGCAAATACCATGACCAAAGCAACTCTTATAAGGTCAACATTTAATTGGGGCTGGCATACAGGTTCAGAAGTTCAGCCTGTTATCAAGGTGGGAACATGGCAGGATCTAGGTAGGCATGGTGCAGGAGGAGCTGAGAGTTCTACGTCTTCATCTGAAGGCTTCTAGCAGAATACTGGCTTCCAGGAAATTAGGATGAGGGTCTTAAAGCCCACACCCACAGTGACACACCTACTCCAACAAGGCCACACCTCCAAATAGTGCCACTCCCTGGGACAAGCATATTCAAACCACCACAGGTATCTTCTAGAAATCCCCAAACATGATCCCCCTTGTCCCATCTTTAACATTGCCTCATGTGAACTACCCTAGTGCCCTGCAGGACTGTGTTGTTTCAAAGCTGAGGCCCTGTTCTCCTAGGCTTACTCTGGCTGGAGGAATGGCTCTTTGATGTGGGAAGCTGGCTGTTTCCCACACCGTGATACCAGCATGTGTGCACTCCGAGTTAATGGAGGCTTTGGGGTTGCTTCATGTTTCCTTGTGGTTTTATATAAAGGGGTTTCCATTTTCACTGTGTTGTGGACCCCTCTAGTCATCTCTTGAAGCTGACAGACATCATGCATACCAGAAGGAATTAGGTCCCATTACAGATGGTTGGAGCAGTCAGGTGCTCTTAACTCCTGAGTTATCTCTCCAGCCCACAATAATATTTGTTTTTAATGTTGAACTTTAAGACATACTTTTTAAATAAAGATATGTGGAATTACATTGCAGAACACACACACACACACACACACACACACACACACACCCACACACACACACACACCCCACAGGAGGGGAGGGTAAAAGAGCTATCTCCTGAAATTAAGGTTCATTTCTTATGTATCTAATTTGAAGTCATTTCTGGCAATAAGTCTTGATGTCCTTTTGTAGCCTAAACTTGGAGTTAAACACTGGCCAGTTTCAGTTGAAATAACTTGGCCTTGAAATTTGGCTGTTGGGAACAGGACAGCCTCTCACCCAGGGACAGGCCTGTCTCCCAGACTGTGGTCCTAGGACTGTTGTGGTAAATCTCCAACCCCAATAAGCCCATGTAAAGAACACACACCTCAGTTATAATATTTATAAGCTATGCACCTAGATTGGGCAGCTTCACCACTGCACTATTCTGTTCCCCAGATACGAGATCCCTTAGAACTTGTGGCTTCTCCAAGCCACATGCTTCTGCTCCATCTTCCTTCCACCTCGTCTTTGTCTTCCTCTCTCTCCTCATCTCCTTGTCTCCCCTCCTCCTCCCTTCTCTTCTCCCTCTCTAAAACTCCCAGACCCACTTTCCCTTCCACTGTCCAGTCACAGGCTCTAGCCTCTGTTTGACCAGTCAGAATGGGAGAAGGTTCATCTGAAATCAGGGCAGCCCCTCCAGAGGAAGCAGAATTAGCATCAAAATTCAAACAGCACCTGGGCGGCCCACACCATAGGACACTCCCAGCTTTCCTGAGGCTTAGATGACTGGGCCTGCACTCTGCCTGATGTACTAAAGGGAGCTGGGGGAGCGAGCTGCCCTCCACCTTTCCATGCCTTTTCTCTGAGGTCCCTTCCTGCTCCTTCTGAACTGGATCTGCTCTGGACGCTTAGCAGTTGTCTGCTCGTTAAATTTAACCACCAAGTGGTGTGGGTATCAGAGGAGCCCTGAGTAAGCCAAAGTCCTGAGTGTATGTGTGTTGTTAAACCATTCCAAGTCCCCGAGGCCTCCAACCCGTGGATAGTGGCAAATGCATTACATCCTATGTGCCAAGCTTGAGGGTCAGCAAAGCTTTCTGAGTACAAGTGTTTGTGAACAATCGATCAGCAGGTTCAAAGACTAGAACTGCTGCTTCCTTCTCCCAGGTGAAGATCACCTACAGAGATCCTCAGACACTAGCAACCCCAACCCCTATGTTATTCCTAATAAACTCACTGAGGTTCCATGTTGCTGGCAATAGGAGCCCTCAATCACAGTGAGCACACCCCCTCCTGATCCCAGCTTTACTGAGAGAGAGAGAGAGAGAGAGAGAGAGAGAGAGAGAGAGAGTGTGTGTGTGTGTGTGTGTGTGTGTGCGTGCATGCATGTGTCCTTTCTCCCTTCACCTCTAGTCAGGATTGCAGGACTCAGGACTCGAGGATCATGGTAGGTGGTGTAACAAAGAGAATTTTATGATTGAAACCATCATTCACAGGAGTTTAAAAATTCCTCCCATGCTGACCAGCCTTGGAGTACCAAACTGTAAGTATTTAACTGATAGAACCATCAGTCTGGATTGTTCCCACACAGCCAGCTTAGGAGACAGGGGTCTTTTGGCGACAGTCCTGCCTCCCGAAAGGTAGGAAGCTCTCTCCAAGGGAAGTCGGCCTCCTCCTGCTGGCCGTGGGTTGGGTGAGGCACCTGCCTATCCTCTCAGTCTTCATTGGTCAGTGCTAATCATTCTTTGCAGGATAATTGCAAAGGCAAAGTAAAAATGCACTGCAAGTTTCCAGAGTGTACCAACATGAGGCAGATGCTCAACTTAAAGTTAACCTCAATGCTCTTACCTCACAGTCCAAAACCAGCCAGGCCCAGTGCCTCCATGCCGGTTGTGGATGAACTCACCATCTCTAAACTCCCAGAGTGCAGACTCAGGGCTTGCATCTGTTTCTTCCCATTGTACTGCAGACAGGGCCTGTCTGAGGCCTGGCCTCGGCTTCTCTGCACTTTTCATATGCAAGGGATTCTGTAGAGAGCTGATAAATGGCAGACTTGCACAGCCCTGTAGCATCCTGAGTCCATCAGAGAAGCATTAATGATAGATTCCCAGGGGTAAGGGGGAAATAAGCCTGCTAAAGGGAAGAAGCAAGGACAAAAGTACTTGGGGCCAGGGGAGTGGTCAGGAAAGACCAGCCTATGGAATCTTGGAGCAGCCTTATGTTAGAATCAAAGATCTGATGAACATATACTCTGGGCAGAGGGAACGACATATGCAAGTCCCAAGTAAGTCATTTGATGACTGCAAAGAATGGTCAGCATGTTCCTCTTGGGATAGGAAGAAAGACCCTTGCAGTTATGAGGGGTGGCCTTGAATTTAGAATACTATGGGCCTCCTTCCAGTCCATGGCTGGAAGCAAGCTCCTTGGGGCTGACTAGTCTTCCCTTGTTTAGGACAGGCTTCTCAGTCTGGCTTCTTCACCAGCCTCAGAGTGGCCAAGGAAGGTCTGAGAGAGAGGTTTCGCCACTCCTCTTTCTGCTTGACCTCACGCTGCCTCTCTCCACCCATCCCTGCAGACCTCCTCCCCAGGTGACTCAGGGCAGAGCTCTTCCTCACCCTAAGTCTGTCTAGTACAGTGGGCTTGCCCTTCCCTTTTGCAAAAGGCTTTTCAGAGGGAGAGATGTGTCTGCTGGGTCAGCCACTCTCAGGCAGTACCCAAGTCTTCTAAGTTCTTGTCCTGTCAGAAGGATCTGGAATGAAAGGAGCATCTGTGGGCATTCATATTCTGTGACCCATATGATAATGACTATAAAATACACGGCAGGACATGGGCCTAAGAACACCTGAGTTTGGGGCCAGTGCGTGGGTCACTGGGGTGGTAAAGGTGCTTACTGCCGAGCCTCACAGCCTGTGTTTGATCCCTGGAACCTTAAAGTTGTCCTCTGTCCTCCACAAGCATGTCATGGTATGTGTGCCCTCACCCTTCACATACACAGAAATAAATGTAAAGACTGCCAGACTCCCTGCTCCCCAATCTTTGGGGAATATATAAAAGTGGCCCAAACCAGCAAAACCAAACTTTAGGTGACAAGAGCTTTTGCCACCCACCCTGATTCAGGCGTCTGGTCACTCTGTGTTTCCATCCTTACACAAGCCCCATACCTTCAGCAATGCCTCTATCAGTTCTCAGAACTGGTGTCCTCACCAACAGTTTCCTGCCTAGTCTGGTTTTTGCTTAGGTAAAGATTTTCTTAGCGTGGATTCTTTGCACTCTTGGGTGTTGGCTCCACACTATCACGAAGGCCTACAGGCCTTGTAAACACATGGCTCCTTCATAAAGATAAGAGGACGGATTTCAGACAAACACCTGTCATGCATGTCCCCTATCGATAACAGTATTGATGTCCCCTATTGATAACAGTATTGATAGCAGACGTAGGCACCACTAGCAGGTGGCCCAGCAGGGTCAGGATTTGGCAGCTGACCTTGTGTGCTGCTCTCGTTCCAGTGCCTCATGGCGTGGGAGTCGATTATTCCACTACTGCAAGAGAAACAAGAGGCCAAGTAGCTTTGGTTTTGGAGAAAAGACTCTTCTGCCTCCACAGGGCATGGTACCCTGAACCTGAATGTCCCTGCAGTGCCGGAGAGGTCGCCGTGGGAAAACAGCACAACACCACCTCTTGAGTGTGTACTTTCTCCCCACCCACCCCCAGTTGTTTTCAGTTAGTATTTATTCCTTGGAGTCTGTGAGGCTGTAATCATCTCTCAGCAGAAGCATACCTCCATATTGTGAAGGAACCTCTTAATGGAACACTATGAAGACTTGAAACTGAGGGGCAGGATAACCCCCACTTGACCTGTGACATCACTTTGGGAGCATCCCAGTTGCCACTGTGGGACAGAACCCCAGTCCTGCATTTCGGGGACATGGGGAGGCATGAAGAGGGCAGCTGCGGCTTGCTGTGGAGACATCTTAGCTCTGCACTTTACCCGTGAGGGCATTAATGTGACCCAGCATGGAAGGAGGTGTAGGTACCTTCTCTCTCGGAAAGTCCTTAATTTACAGTGGCCTGTGGCTGTGGCTGCGGCTCTGGCTGTGGCTGTGGCTGTGGCAGGTCTACTGCCTGCTCGTGATGAGTGGCATCTATGTACTTGTTTCTGGTTCACACGGGGCCACCTAAATCTGTGTCTGGGAGCATCGATGCTTGAGTGAGCAAGCCAGCGTCCTTGTCCTTAATGGATGCCTCAGGATCTTGTTTCTGACCCCAGAATGCAGCAGAGGAGAAGCTTTTTGGTGTGAACTGGATAAAAAAAGGTGCATTTTTCTCTGTGAAGGTCTTGGTGTGTGTGTTTTCCGTGTTAACTGTCATCATGGTTGGGATTAGACCTGTTTGCAAACAGCTGCTGTCAATGACACTCCTGTGTGCCAAGCCCCAGCTCCGATGTCTGCTTTGTGCAATTTGCCTTTACTTCACCAAAAATGTCTCATTTAATCTGTCTGCCATGCCCGCTGACTGTCTGGGCAGCCTTGCGGTGAGGGCTGTGTGCTGCATTATTGCTGTCACTATGTGTAAACTCAGTGTGACTGCTCTACATGAGTGTTTTAACCCTCACGATTCTGTGGCCAGAAAGAAAACAGCATCTGCAGGTCCCTCAGAGACGAGAAGAGTGAGCGACATCGTGCTCTTTGCTTCTGGCTATGTAGAAATCCTCATTTGTAGCTAAAATCTGGGGGCTGCAGCTGTGCTTAAAGTCTTCATTTGAAGCTTTCCAAATTGCCATAAGCCAACAATCAGAAAGAATCTCTCTCTTCCATACCGTTGCTCTTGCTAAAAAGAAGCTGCATTTTTGTGTTCTTTTATCTCTGGCTCTTTGCTAAAAATCCCTAGATCTGGCTGCAGGTATACGGAAGGGGCTTTGTTTTTAAGGCGAAGCAGTCAAGCACTGCCTCATATACAAGTTCATTTGCAAATCCAATCATCATCCAGCATGCTAAGTCCTGTAATTCCCTCTAATATGGAGTCAGCTGCATTGGGGACACCATGGGACCGCAGGTAGACAGCATGAAGCAATTGTCCTCTCAGATTTGACAGATCCGTGATAGAGATAATAATCCCCACATCTATCGGTACTTGCCCAAACCTATCTGTGCCACCCCAGAGCCCTTGCTGTGAATTGTCTGTGGTACAAATAGAAAAGGCCCACTGAAGCAGAAGAGTAAGAACAGTCTGTACACCCCACCTCCAGCGAGTCGGCGTCTCATTCTACCTCCAAACCACCGGGCTGGTGTGGGTACGCTCAGAGTCAACCAGAACGTGGGAGAGTCAGGGCATGCGTTTGGTTACCAACAGACCTCCATCCATGCGTATCAGAGGACACCAGACTCGCCAGAGGTGATGTCCATCTTTGGGAAACATGAGGTTTTGCCTTGTGGACTGTATGCTTGATACTTGCACAGTGATGTAATGATGAACACAGTGATGTAATGATGCATACAGTGATGTAATGATGCATATAGTGATGTAATGATGCATACAGTGATATAATGTAGAAAGAACTAAAGAAAGAATTATGATGAAGCTAAAATCTGATGACCAGCTAGTTGCCAAAACCCCACGTCAATCCCGTGTGCTGGTTAGTTACACAAGAAGAAAGTCCCATAGAAACAGCCTCCGGTTGCACTGGAAAATGTATGGAGGGAAGCGTGGTCCTCAGCCATTCCCTCATGAGAGATGGTTCTCATGGCATCTTGAAGTGTTTGTCTTGTGCTGTTTATTTGGTTGGTAGGCAATGTCCCTGGGCTTTGAGTTTCCAGAAAGAGCTGGGATAATGGAGACTTTCCAGTTGGAACAATGTCAGTGGTAGAGCCAGGGACACCCATGCACAAGAAGCGCTCTTGTCTCTCTCTTCAGGATGGCAGCTGGTAAACTGAGGAGGCTGGCCTGAAGAAAAGGGGCAGGAGACAGTGAAGGAGGCCTTCCACTTCCCTGCTCCTGAGGCTCTCTCAGTCCCTGGAAACTCACCAGTCAGAAGCATCACAAAAAAGATTCCCTACATGAAGCATAGCTCAGATACTACAGTGCCAAAATGCCCCCAGAGAGGCTCCGTTACTTCTGGAGCCTCAGAGCCTTTGCCCTGAAGTCACAGGTTCCTCTGACTTATTTTCCATGAGACTTTGCCTTGAGGGTATCACGGGCAGAGGGATAGCCATAGCTGTTGAGGCTTGAACACATGCTGGTGAGATGAAAGTTGGCCATAGCAACTGCCCAGGTCCTGAGAAATGGAGGGCTTCTTCACCGTGTTAGAAACCTGCAAAGGCAAAAGAGAATTCTTAAAGCCAAGGAGATTTGAGAGACTTGATTGTTTAGGACACAGTTGTGGTTTGTAGCAAGAAAGGGTACTACTGATGTTGGGAATTTAAAAGAAGAATCTAGGCTGTGCTGCTCAAAACAAGAAGGCTTTGCTCTGCAGTGAGAGGGGAATGACCCCTCAGCCTGTGTGGGGCCAGGTTTCACCCACTCCTAAGCTCAGCAGTGATTGAGCATGGTCCGGATGGGCTGGCACTTCTCCAAGCTGCTGCTCACCTCACCAGATATTTCCCTTAGCCGAATGAAGAAAACCTAGCCTGCCTGGGATAGGAGCGGGATGTGAGACACATCTCTCTTTATACCAAATGGAGTGGGCCCTAGTTGTTGAGTAGAATGTGCTCTTTTAGCCTGTAAACAGGAGGAAACCGTGTGTGAACACTACAGCCTCTGGGGAGGGCCCTGTGGACATTTTAATTTTAGAAGTGGGCATGACGACAGTGTTTGTCTTTTGGGACAACACCCACAAAGCACTCAGAGGCCGCGTGACTTGTCCTGTCCTGTGGCACTGAAGCTGTAGGAAGCTGGCTGTTTCGATGAGGTCATTTGAGTCAAGGGAGCTCATGAGCTCACTGGGGTGTGTAGAGGAAGGCAAGGACTGCCTGAGAGGCTGTGTTGGCCCTCCTGATTTGGGTCTTGGGATGGGTTGGAACAGGGTCCTTGTCAGATCAGGGGAAACTGGCAATCTTGAAGGGTGATTTTCCCCCCGCCCCCAGGATCTGCTGCCTGTGGCTGGAGCAGGGCACACCCTTCTGGGTCCCACCTTCCCTCAGAGGCTCTCGTTAAGTATGTGACTTGGTCATCTTCGTGTATAAGACTATGCTGGGGATTTGGGGTGGCCTCCTGCCTTTCTACAGCCTTCAGGGTGGCCACAGATGGATATGCCTTCTCAGTGCCTGTGGTCTTCTCTGCTCAAGGCAGCAGTGGGCACTTGCAGTATAGTTGAGGAAAATGACCTCTCCTTGACCAAGCTGAGCTGCAGTCCGAATGCCAGGGCTGCATGCTTCTTTCCTGCTTACAGTTTAGTGAATAATCAGGGATCCAGTATTTCACTGACCCACTCCAGGTTGCCAGAGTTCCGTTTGAAGGTGTCTCCATGGTTGCACACACCAGAGGACGGGGACTCTGTGTCTAGAAGGCTGAGGCGAGGGCTCCGTTGTGGGGCAGACTGTTCGCAGTCTTATCTGTCTGAGTATTCCTGGGTATGACTGTGTGTGGCAAAAGCTCGTGTCACCCAAGTAGTCTTCAACTTCTGTAGTTTGTAAATGAGTGTTGTGGAGGGAACCTTTAGATGATCAATCAGATGTGTCTTATCTTTTTAGCACTTGAAAACCAACACACCCAGGAAATGCCACACATTGTTAGAAGCCTAATTGCAGTCGCTAACCATTTGTCAGTACCTCCTAACTGCCGCTCTGCCGCTAGTGTTTAAACGTCCACGTGGAAAGCGTTACATTTGGAAGCAGCTGGTGTAAACACTTACTCTAGGCAGCTGCAGTCCTCTTAAGTCTCCAGCCAGAAGGTGGGGGCCTTTCAGGTGGCAAGATTAAATTGTGCTGTTGCCAAATAGTATTTGAATTAATACCAGGAAACAGGGACCATGGTACTGCTGGATGTTTTCGGGTGAGAAAGATGAATGTAGTGTGCTTTGGCATGGTTTGGGAGACAGTGTCAGCAGTGACAAATCACACAGCTTCAACAAGTCCTCTAGTTTGTGACAGCATGACAGGTTTACTCTGTCTCTGCGAATGGGTCCCAGAGCCCGTTTGGGAGAGAGACTCTCCAAAGGTTGAAATGCCAAATAGCATAAAACCTGTTCCCTTGACTCAATAGTAAAGCCAGGGTGAAGAGCTGCACACACCTTTCTCCCTGAAGAACCGCCCAGGTATGTGGTGATTCTGGGCTCCCACAGTCCAGCTCAGAGCAGCTAAGACCTGTGCACGCTGTTGCTGGGCAGACTGGTCCCCCAGCCTCAGACCCAACCTCTGCCAAGATGCTGAGGGGAGGAGGAGGGTGTTTTCCTAGACTGTGGGTTGGTGTAACAAAGCAACGACTGTGTCAGCTGGGCCTTCGTAGGGGAACAAACCAGTACAAACCAGCATCTTCTATCAGTTAGCACTGTCCTCCTGGACCATGCTGAGGGCTGGGCCTTTCCCTCAGAGTCCCTTCTCACTGTATTTCTGTGTGCCTGTTCCCTTCATGCGTGAGTCAGGAATACATGGAGAGACAGCCTACATCTGACAGACTCCCACAAAACAAACTGCCAGCAAACTTTCTAACTCATATTTTAACTGTTAAGGGGGGATTAAAACAAAATTTTGGACTGTGGTGTTTTTTTTTTTAAATTTTTAAAAATTGTTCTTTAGTTTTAAAACTTCCAGAGATAGAAGCAGGCTTCTGAGGTATGGTCTCGCTGTGTGCTTTCTCTCCATGCTGCCATTAAGCCAAAACAAAAGCTGTGAACATAAGTGCTTGAGAGAATGCGTGTTGATAAGAAAGTGATTTATTTACAGATCCAAGTCTTTGTCTCACGAAACTACCAAAAAGAATGTCACCATTTTTCTTCGTTGTGGAACCAGAGATTATAAAAAGAAAAAAAAAAGTTGTTTTGTTGTATTTTTGATGCTGGCACAAGGTTCTTGTCCACTTTGGTTTTTCGTATATCTGTATGTAAGAAATTCTGTTTGTTGTTTACTATGGAATTAGTATTACATTTTGAGGTAAACAAAGAATTTGTATTGCTTGGTAAACTATTAACTATTAGCTTGCAAATTTAAGAATTTTTTCTTTACCTCAGTTAACTTAAGTAATGGACCAATAAACCTATGACAGATGCTTTATTTAGCCTGGGTCAGGTGCTCTTTTGTCTCTTAGGCCTGGGAACAAGGCACCTGCCTTTGGGGCTTTTTAAAAGTTTCTCAGAACACATGATGATTTGCTTGTGAGAATCAAAACCTAGAGTGACCGTAAAGACACACACAGGCACACACACAAACTTCGCATTCACATTGCTATGGGTCCTGCCTCGGTTTACCCTCTCCTGCATCTTACAAGTGGCAAATGAAGAAACTGCTGTGTCGTCACTGTGATTGCCAGGCAGATGATACAGAGATTTCTTCCTGCACGGAACAATAGCAAATCATTATATTCTGGGTCAGGGCAGCGCTTATTGTTGGGGTTTTTGGTTATTGCTTTTCTTTCCTGCTGCACCTTCAAGGCACGAGAAGGGATGCCTACAGTTTATAGAGCATTAGCATTTCTAAGTAAGACGCCAGGGCTGGAGAGAGGCTCAGTGTAAAGAGCTCTATTGCTTTCTCGATGACACAGTGTGAATCCACACCTGTGTCTGGCAGCTCACAAACTTTGAAACTCCAGCTCTAGGGCATCCATGGACCTCTTCTGACCTCCTCATCCGCACTCACTCACATGAATATGTAGTTAAAATGGAGCCGAATGTAGGGCACACACTTCTTATCCCAGCACATGGGAGACAGGAGCAGGCAGATCTCTGAGTTTGAGGCCAGTCTTGTCAGCATATTGAGTTCCAGGTCAATCAAGGCTACGTAGCCTTGATTGTTGTCTTAAAAAGAGAAGTCAGACATTGGAAAGGGCTTCATAATGATGCTGAACTTGGCTTAGTGGTGATCATCCAGTCGTTAATTCAGTTATTAATGCAACACCATTAATTTAATACTACAGTGATAGAAAATGGGGCGGCAAGACGGAATAGAGAGACGAGATTTGATCACCATTGTCTCAGTAACTGTGGTTCTAGAATAGCTCCATCTTTGAGCCTATGCCCTTTGAGGTACAGACCAGCCTTCCCTAGAGGGCTCTTGACAAACTAGCGATTATGTACACAAAGCACCTGTATGGTGGGCACTTCCGGTATGAGGGCCCTTATGGAAGGGCTCCTCCTGCTGTAGTTCAAATCCACCTAAGTGAAATGTTGGTGAGCGAGCCTTTTCTATGTGCTTGGCCGGCTGACTTACTAAGGAGTGTTTATGAACCTCCCCTCCCCGTTCAGAAGGCACAGAATGGATAGAAATAAATTGCCAAAGCCGTGGCAAGGACTGGGGAGATGGCTCAGCAGGTGAAGGTGCTTGGCACTAAGCCTGAGGAACTGAGTTCAATCCCCGGGCCCCACATGGTAAGAGAGAACAACATCGTGCAAGTTTCCTCTGACCTCCATTAAAACCACGGCAAGAAGTGCTGAGGAGGTTGTAATGGGATTTAAGAGAGAACTGTGAGAAAGGAGACTGGCTCAGAGGTGGTTTGGAACCTTACAGCCTGGGAGGTGGAGGTCCTGCTATTTTATCAGTCAGGGAAGAGAGAAAAGATGCAGCAGTCAAAGTG
The DNA here is from genome assembly GCF_021556685.1 of Rattus norvegicus. NCBI lineage: Eukaryota > Metazoa > Chordata > Mammalia > Rodentia > Muridae > Rattus > Rattus norvegicus. The sequence goes on from NC_141538.1 coordinate 79,997,987, forward strand.
CTGTGTGAGGGAAAGGAAGGGTTAGGGTTATCTTTGGGGACTCAGGTTGGAAAAATTCTGGGGTCTGTGGGAAAAAATAAAACATTAAATAACGAAGAACGGTGCCTTTGAGGCCTCAAGAGTTAACAATACAAGGAGGATGAAGGGGAGATTTTTGAGAGAGGAGGAGGGAAGTAAAGTTTTGATTGTTGCCTGGAGTCAGACACAAACAACCCAATGCCCTGACATTTAAGTACATTCTCCAAATATTTCACTTTCGTTTGAGAGTGCCACCTCTGTAGTTACAGGGGGAGTCCATCAGAGAAAGATTTGAATTCAAACTGTGAATATTGACTTTATTGAAAGGTGATTCTGCTTTGTAAGCAAAGGAATCAGACTAAGTAACTCAGAATAAACTGATCTTCACCATCCCATCTTTACCCCGCACACTCGGGAAGATACTGACTGAAAGCGTTCAGTTGCGCATTTCGCTAAGGAAGTCTGCTGGGATTTGGTGGGTTTTGTTTTCTGTTGGTGGTGGGTGCTGTTCCTGGGTTTTTTGGTTTGTTTGTTTATTTTTTGAGGCAGGATTTTGTGTATCCCCGCTGGTCTCAGCTTGGCAATATGGCTATGGGCTGTGATCTTTCAGCCCCACCCTCCCAAGTGCTGGGACTACGGCCTGTGTGACCAGACCTGGCTTATGTTGTGCAGAAGATTGAACCCAGGGCTTCGTGCATGATAGGCAAGCACACCACCAACTGGGCTGCTGCCCCAGCCACGATCTTTGTATTTAAAAGCAACAAAGGTGGTGGGATTGCAGACTGGTACAACCATTCTGGAAATTAGTCTGGAGGTTCTCTCAGAAAATTGGACATAGTACTACCTGAGGATCCAGCTATACCACTCCTGGGCATGTACCCAAAAGATGCCCCAACATATAAAAAAGACACGTGCTCCACTATGTTCATAGCAGCCTTATTTATAATAGCCAGAAGCTGGAAAGAACCCAGATGCCCTTCAACAGAGGAATCGATACAGAAAATGTGGTACATGTGCACAATGGAATATTACTCAGCTATCAAAAACAATGACTTTATAAAATTCATAGGCAAATGGATGGAACTGGAAAATATCATCCTAAGTGAGGTAACCCAATCACAGAAAAACACACATGGTATGCACTCATTGATAAGTGGCTATTAGCCCAAATGCTTGAATTACCCTAGATGCATAGAACACATGAAACTCAAGACGGATGATCAAAATGTGAATGCTTCACTCCTTCTTTAAAAGGGGAACAAGAATACCCTTGGCAGGGAAGAGAGAGGCAAAGATTAAAACAGAGACTGAAGGAACACCCATTCAGAGCCTGCCCCACATGTGGCCCATACAGATACAGCCACCAAACTAGAAAAGATGGATGAAGCAAAGAAGTGCAGGCTGACAGGAACCGGATGTAGATCTCTCCTGAGAGACACAGCCAGAATACAGCAAACACAGAGGCGAATGCCAGCAGCAAACCACTGATCTGAGAACAGGACCCCCGGTGAAGGAATCAGAGAAAGGACTGAAAGAGCTTGAAGGGGCTTGAGACCCCATATGAACAACAATGCCAAGCAACCAGAGCTTCCAGGGACTAAGCCACTACCTAAAGACTATACATGGACTGACCGTGGACTCTGACCTCATAGGTAGCAATGCATATCCTAGTAAGAGCACCAGTGGAAGGGGAAGCCCTGGGTCCTGCTAAGACTGAACCCCCAGTGAACATGTATGGCGGGAGGATGGGGAGGGGAACACCTATAGAGAAGGGGAGGGGGAGGGGTTAGGGGGATGTTGGCCTGGAAACCAGGAAAGGGAATAACACTTGAAATGTAAATAAGAAATACCCAATTTAATAAAGATGGAAAAAAATAAAATAAAAAAGAACATCTTAAAAAAACAAAAAATAGAAAAAAAGAAAAAGAAAAGCAACAAAGGTAGCAGCACCACCTTTCACTCCATTGCTCTTACTTCCAGCCGAGGAAAGCTCGGCCAACAAAGCTCATTTTTTCCCCAAGATTTTATATTAATTTATAAACTGTTGTCATGTGTGCAAAACTGTTGTCAGTTTTAGCAAACTGTCCGTTTCGTGTTCATTCCCCTTGGGCTGGTGAAGTTTAGGCTTTAGTCACAGTCTTCCATAGAACTAGCACGATCCCCATGTTCCTCCACTGGCATCGTTAAGATAGCAATGGAAGTAAGGGGCTGGCTGGCTGGAGCCTGAAGCCCTCCAGGACCCAGAATGCCCGAGCCAGCAGCTGGTACACCCAGGCCTGACCTCTGCCTAGCAGAGGCATTGGAGGAGCACTAGGAAATTTCCTGCAACACCCAGAAGGCGATTTCCCTCCCACTAGGGACCCGAGGGTTATGGGAAGACTGGAACTTGGGTCTCACGGGCAGAACCTTGTTCTCGCTGGCATTTCAGCTCCTCTGTGTATCCGCACACTCTCCTTGTCGTGACCCCGGGACTTGTTTGTAGGCCACAACACTGTAAGAAATTGCAGAAGAGAGCTGTAAAGGGACAGCTGGAATGAGGCAAAGCAGGTCACTCTTCCTCCTCACCCGTGTCTGAGTCAGCTCCCACCCCTCTTTCTCACCGATGGAGAGATAGGCTGACTCCACAGTGCATCAAGGCGTTGTTACTGAGTGAGAAGCCTGGCTCTAGGGAACTCTGCAGATGCTTTCCAGGTCCTGTCTGAGCAGTCCCCATCTCCAGTGAGGTGGTGAACAACTCTGCCTCACACTCCTGCCTAGTGATGAGTTCCCACGAATATCCCAATAGCAAGGTTAACCTCCACTGATCCCAACCAGTTCCGTTGCCAGCTACCTCTGAGGACCTTCTTGCTGTCACCCCTTCCCCAGCACTGGGGTTGCACTTGCTTTTACTTAGATACTGGAGACCTGAACTCATATCACCATGCTTACACAGCAAGTATTTTCCCAAGTCATCTTCATGGCCCCAAATCCTTCTCATTATTGTTTAGACAGGTCTCGGGAAGCCTAGGCTGAGTCTGGCCTGGAACTCCTGACCTTCCTGCCTTCATCCTCTGAGAGCTGGGATGATGGGGATGGCCCAGATGCCTGGTTTATGATGTGCTGGGGCTTGAACGCAGGGCTTCCTCCATGCTACGTAAGCACTCTACCAACTGAGCTATAGCCCAGCCTCAGCGGCCACGCCTTTTTGACAAAGCATTTATTCATTATACAAATCTTTCTAGAATACTTCGTAGGTGCTGAGCTCTCTGTTGAACACAGCGGACACATGGGAGCCACACAGCTATGGTCTCTGACCTCTGCAAGCATCTACTGGAAGCATATTAAATAGATCAACATGGGTGGTCACCAACTAGTGTGCTATGAAGGGAAAATACAGGAGCTTAAGCAGAGCTCAGTTTAGAGCAAGGTAAAGGGAGGAGTTTTGTTTTCTCATCTGCAAAACAGGGATAAATAATATTTACCTCAGTGGAATCCTTATGAAAGGTCATATATAAAATATTTAATGCATTTGTTAGTACCATTTTTTAAAAGCCTAGGATGGAGATGGGATAGGAATTCAATTAAGTGTGCAGGTTGGAGAAGATGAAATCATCCTCTTTTGGTGAATTATATTTTCTCGGAGCAACACAGAGAACCTCGTGAGTACCTGTGTGCTCTTGTGTGTGTGTGTGTGTGTGTGTGTGTGTGTGTGTGTGTGTGTGTGTGTGGTGGGGGGATAGGGAAGAAGGCTGAGGCAGCAGCAGACCCACAAATACTTCCTTAGCATCTCCCTGTTCATGTAAAGAAGAGCAGGAAGGGAAGACAGACAGACTCCCACAGGGGTTGTGACAATACCTCCCTTTTGTTATAGGGATTAGGCAGGGCCAGCATGAGCGCACGCACGCACGCGCACGCACGCGCGCGCGCACACACACACACACAGAGTAAATGTAAAAATCATTTTAAGGAACTGTTGCACAAAGAGATGGCTGGATGCAAGTGCACTGGGTGAAGGGTTAGGGCATCACATCCGTGCTCCCTCAACCCTCTTCCTGAAGAAGGCAAGCCGGCCTGCTTAGCACAACCCATGTGAAACTGGGAAGGGACCAGTCATCGGTTTTGTTGGTCTGTTTATAACGTGATGACCTACATTGGCTAGTTAGACTAGTTTCCTACTATTGTTTCTGGATGTTTATTTGGGTTAGAAAGGCTGTGCCAACCTTCAGTAAAATGGGATTGGTTACTTGGGTGAAGTTATTAATCCATTGTGAAGCTGACTAGGGAGTTGGGACTCCTCAAAAATCTGTACTGCAGGTTAGCTCTCACCAAGTTAGTCCAGCCCATGCCGCCATGGCCCAATGAAAAGGTCTAAAGGTTGGACAGTCCTGGCTCAGTCTGCTTGGCTAACTATCCCTACCTCTTTGTTTTTTGTGTCTTATTTTCCTTGACTAGCAAATAAAGTGAGCAGCCTTACTGACTGACTGGCCTATCACAGGAAGCCTTGCAGAGAGACCTACGTATGATATAGCGTGAGGATTCTGAAAACGGCTTTGGGCTGGAAAGATGGCTCAGCGGTTAAGAGTACTAGCTGCTCTTCCAGAGATTCTGAGTTCAATTCCCAGCAACCACATGATGGCTCACAATCATCTGTAATGGGATCTGATGCCCTCTTCTTAAAATAATAAATCCTCAAAAAACAGAACAAAACAAACAAACAAACCCAAAACCCCAGCTTCATCACAGTCTGCCTTTAATTATTATCTACTCTGCTGTTAACAATACAGCTGTTCCTAATACCAATAAATACTAATATCTAATCCTAATATAGGAACCTTGAAGAGAGAGACTGTGTCAAATCTGTTGTGCCTTGTGGCATATCCTGAAAGAGACATTTCTCTAATTGCTACTCCCCACTGGTACATGAGAAAGCCCCAATTCAGGGGAAGTGGTAGTTACATGTGGCTACCGAACCCGTAAAATGCGACTACAGAACAGAATTTACTGTAAGGATGACCACACATAACCGGATCCCAAAGATTCGGTCATTTTAAAAAGTAAAGCATTCCTGTTGCCTAATTGTGTGTGCTGGTCACATGTTGGGCCATTTATGTACCAGCTATATTAAGCTATATCATTATAATTAATTTCACCATCTTTTTTTTCTTTTTGGAGACAGGGTCTCATATGGTCTTGGCAGAACTCAAACTCACTGTGTAGCTCAGGATGACGTCGACCTTCTGATCCCCCTGCCTCCAGCTCCTGAGTGCTGGGACCACAGGTGTGCGGCACCACACTGGTTGATACAAGCTAAGCAAGCGCTGTACCAACTAAACTATGCCCCAGCCCACCTTTTCTGTTTTAAAATGTGGCTCCTGCCAGACATAGGGCACATACTTGCAATCCTAGTACATAGGCAACCGAGGCAAGATGGTGCAAGTTTGATGCCAGCCTGAGCTTCATAGCAAGACCATCTCTCAAACAACAAACAAAATGGCGGTTCCTTGGGTCTGGGGGGATGGCTCAGTGGTTAAGAACACTTACTGGCCTTGTTCAGTTGATATCACTGGGAGGCCTGCTCTTTTCTGAAGGAACAGTGGGTCTGGGGGAGAGAGGAGGTGAGAGGGATGGAAGGAGTGGAGGGAGGGAAACTGTGGTCAGGGTGTATTCTATGAGGCAAATAAAGGGGGATAAAGAACACTTGTTGCTCTCTCAAAAGGCCTGAGTTGGGTTTCCAGCACCCAGATGGCAGTTCACAACCACCTGTAACTTTAATTCTGGAGGATCCCGGCTTCCTCTTCCTGCCTCCATGGGCGCTGAATACACACGGTGGACAGATGGACATGCAGACAAAACACTCAAAATAAAAACTACAGTTACTTAAAAATAAAGCCTCTCCTTAGCAAATTTAAAGCACGCACACACACACACATACACACGCACGCACACACACATACACACACACACGTACACACACGTGCACACACACTCACTCACTTGTGATTTACATTCATTTCTAGTGAAGCCAGAGTTAACCCTTCCTTTCCATTCTGTTGGCCCTCCACTAGGCTAGTGCCTGGCCCTGGAGCCCTTGTGTCTTCTCTGCTGGTCCTCCCCCTGCCTGTGCCTGCCTGGAGCTGATGCTCTTGCCTCCCAGAGGAAGAGGTGGCGGACCCGTTGCCTAAGGCCTTGTTGGGGAGCTCACACTTCAGTGATCACCGAGTGCCTTCAAAGCACAGCGAAGGGACAAGCTGGGTGACTTTTGCCTAAAGGGATCCAAACCAAAGAGGTCAGAATGGCTCAAACCGCTTTCTAACCTGGCCTCCACCGGTAAGAAAGCATGTGCAGCATCTATAAATAAGCCGTCTCTCAGAAGTGCCAGAAAGGAGCCAGATCTTTGGCGCCATCGTTGGACTTTTCAGCTTGAAGGAACATCTTTGTCAGAGAGTTTATCATTACCAAACCAAAACAACAACAAAGTCTGCAATTGACCTATGCACCGGCCCCAACCCACACAGCAGGCAGTTTCTGTCTTACCCAATTGGGACAATGGCCAAGAAGGAGAGAAAAGAAGACAGAAGAAAGCAGGTGCCGGCGAACTTGTTCAGCGTAAGCTGATAGATCTTGTTGTACATGGTGGATGTCACCACCCCAGTCAGAGCTAGGCACAGCTGCAGTATGACGAAAATCTTTCCTGTGAAGGAGAGGAATGTTATCAACAGATCTGCTGTTGTCCCTTTCTTGTTCTGCCTACCTGGTCTCTGGGCAGCTCCGGGAGTCCCCCACCCCCACTCCCCCCACACTCTCCTAAGGAATCCTTTTCAGTCGCTGTGGCTCAATTTGATGAGTGTCCTGTCTCCATCTAGTTGGAGCTTCCCAAAATGTCATTCTTTGTCTCTGGATTTCTAGTGACTAGCTTTGTGAGTTTTTTTCCACCCTCCTTTCTCCATTCCAAAAGACCAATATGTTCCTTATGAGTTTGAGGATGCTTCTAGAACTCTCTCTCTCTCTCTCTCTCTCTCTCTCTCTCTCTCTCTGTGTGTGTGTGTGTGTGTGTGTGTGTGTGTGTGTGTGTGTGTGTGTGAGAGCCAGAGCTACACATAAAGCTCCAGGAGCCCTCCTCTTGGCCTCCTTTTGGTCTCCTCAGCACTGGGACTATGTATTCCCACCAGCAGTTTACAAGTGGTGGAGATCCAATCCCAGGATGCCATGCAAGCCTGTTACCAGCTGAGCCCTCTCCCTAGACCCACTTCTTGGTCTTCAGGAAGTCTGTGCAGCAAGCTGAGACAGCCTGGGCAGGACGCCCTGGAGAAAGTCCTCTCACTCACCATAGGAAGAGTCCTTTACAAGCTTGGACATGGCTGACCGGATGGTTGTGATGGGAATAAGTGCAAACAGCATGACAGCTCGGGCTGAAACAGATGGGAGGGAGAAACACCTCTCACCTGAGTCCAGCTTCCACCCAGGAGATGGAAGGAAGCAAAGGTTTCACCTCCAGCCCCCCTCCCCTCAGCCCCTGTGGCCTTCGAGCCTTAGACTTCTCTGCTGGTAATGCCCCAAGTGACCCAGACTCTGAATCTCTACCCCGTCTCTAGTTCAGCTGCTTCTCTTCCTTAAGGCATTATTAACTAGTCAAATACAGGGAGAGGGAGGAAGAAGGGGGAGGAAGGACAGAGATGCAGTGGGAAGGGCTGGGGTGGGGGGCACGCTGTCCTCTGTACAAGGCTTTCTTAACTGGAAATGGGCACCAGGTTATCTTGCTATTTGCTGCCTCTCCAAGGTGTATGGCCTGAGGCAATTCTTTGATAACTATCTAGAATTTCCCTTTCCAAGTTGTTAGCTATTAGGCACACGTGGCCTGTGCAAGCTAACATGAAATAAGCATTAAACTCTGTTCTTTCATTACATTAGCCACATATCAAATGCTCCATAGCCACACATGGCTAGTGGACATTGCGTTGACAGACGGAGGCCACTCTGTACCTGTAGAAAGTTCTGCTGCAGCACGAGTCTAGAGCTTTCTACTTAGGGTTGACCAGTCTCTGTCCTCCAGTGGAAACCTCAGCCCACTGCCTTGTGGGAATGTATCATAGGAGCCAGTTACTGAGGAATTGTGGGCATTGTTAAAAAGCCCCTATTTGGCACTGACTAAGGGAATTTGTGTGTTTGTGTGTGTGTGTGTGTGTGTGTGTGTGTGTGTGTGTGTGTGTGTGTGTGTCTTACTTCTTTAAAGCTAGAGAGAAGACTGGAGAGAGATAGCTTGGTAAAGGTGTGCGCAGCCAAGATGGAGAACCTGAGTTCAATCTCTGTAACCCACATGGTGGGAGGAGAAAATAAACTCTGGCAGGTTGTCTCCTGACCACGCACACCTCCCCACTCTGATGAAATAAATATGATTTATTACTAAAGTTAAATGAACCCCAATCCCATCTCCACTTAAGGCTGTGTTGAGCCTTCCGTCTGACTCCAAGATCCAATGACCATGTCTTGGCCCAGAGCCAAGGGTACTGCCATGGCAAGATTCAGACAGCAATACAGGTAACACACACCACAATACAGATACCTCTATTCCTGTTTCCTTTGTACCTCCTGGATAGCAAATTCAGTCCCTGGTACTGAACTGGGACTCCTAGACCACAGTACCCCTTAGCATCAGACCATGGCACAGAGGGCCCTCAGTACCCTGCTTCCCTAAGCTCCAGACTTACCAATATAGAACATGTATGTCTTCTTCACAAAGGCCAAGAGAAGGGCTCCAGACCCAAAGGAAACCATCCCAATTATGATCATCGTGGTGTCCCGGAAGTAGCGGGAGAAGACCAAGACACCCAAGAAGCTGGTTATGAAGATTATGTACCCAGAAGCCATCCCATAGCCCAGCTGCACTTGGTTCCAATGGAGAGGATCCTTTAGCACGAAAAGGGCCATAACGTCCAATGTGCCCACGACAGCAAGGTCATAAACAATGGCGCCCACAAACAGCAGAGCAATGATGGCTTGGGAAGGCTTCTCTTTTCCAGGAGTTGGAGGGTTTGCCTGTATATTAGGCTTGTCCTGTTGATCTGGATCCAGGGTTCGATAGGTGCCCATCATGCCAGACACAGTATCTACAGTGGGGTGCACCTTGTTGGGCTTGGACACAGCTTCAGGGACCTTTAGCACGAAGAGACTGTAGAAAAGGGCAAACGCCGCACAGCCCACGCTGCAGGCGGTTAACAGAAGGCCTTGCGCAGAGTGCCCAACGATTTGCTTGAAGAGATGCCCTGAAGCCATACTGCCACAGAACCCAGCCAAGCCTAGGACTAAATCGATGAGGATGAGGCGCACGGAGCGGCGGCTTTCGGAGCAGCTCAGGGATCCCAGCGCCATGACCCCGGACCAATAAGCGGAGAAGCCCCCGCACAGCCCATTGAGCGCCGCTGCTCCGTACATCACCTCCAGTGGCCAGTCCAGCATCACTTTGAGTAAGAGTCCGATGCGGGACAGAAGGAAGCCCAGCATCGCCGTGCAGATAGAGATCTTACGGTGGTAGCGGTCGCTGAGCCAGCCCAGTACATAGGCGGACAGCAGGGGTGTCAGGCCCACCACGAGGTTGTAAATGATGTAGAAATTGGAGATGGCCTTCTGCTGTTGGTCCTCCTGACGTTCCCCCAGCGACTGGTTGGCACTGTAATTAGAGGAGTCTCTAGCGTCAGATGCAAAGGACTCCTTCAGTACCAGAAGTAGTCCTGTATCATAGAGGGAACCGGCCACCTGGGTTGAAGCCACCACAGGCTCGATCCAAGTCCTCACCCGGAAGCCAGAGAGCGAGCCGCTCCACGGACAGGTGAACCCGGGACCCATATGACCTGTGTGACAGGGAACGGGCCTTGCTGTCTGCAGAGTCTGGGAGATGCTCCCAAATTTGGAGGGTCAGGGCTCAGTCCCAGAGTGTTTCAAGTGCGTGCCTCGAGAGCAGAGCTGAGGTGGCTGTGTGACAGTAGCCAAGGAACTTGCCTAACTGCGGCCCCTCCTCCTCAGGTCAGAAAAAGCAGCGCCCCACCTCCACCTCCACCCCGGGTCGGCAGAGCGGACTGGCAACAGCCCAGAGAAGCTACTGGGTCAGAGCACTCGCGAGCTTGGCTCCCTCCCCCACGCCCCTAGAGCAGCCTAGACAACCTGCCTTCCCCGACAGCTGAGTACCAAAGTCGCTGAAGCTCAGTCAAGCAAGAGAGCTCTGGGACCTGCCCAGCGATTGTTTCTAAGTTCTTCCTCCTTTGGAGGCAGGTTTGGGCAGGGGTCTAGTGCTTTCTTAGGCTTCTGCTTGATGCAACTCTGAGGTGCCAAGTTTTCTTTGTTGGAAGTAACAGGAACCTTGGCGCACACACAACTCGGGGTTCTAATCTCAGTACCATGTAAATCAGGAACGCTGGGACATATGTGTGAGTCCAGCACTTGAGACAGGGAGGCAGAACCGTAAGAAGTTCAAGGTCAGCCTCTCATACACAGAAAGTTTGCTACAAGAGACTCTGTCTCAAACAAACAGACAAACAAGAGCAAACAAACACAAAAGATGATTCAACGGGTAAAGGGGCGGCCATAAAGCTTTGTGGTAATCCCTGAGACCCATCCCGTGGAAGGAAAGAATGACTCAGAAAGCTGCCCTCTGACCTTCATGCACATACTGTGGTACAGAAACACACACACACACACACACACACACACACACACACACACACACACAATCGATTAATTAAAAATATTAAAAATAACAAGGACCCATTTGTAAGAAGCTAGCAACACAGACAGACTTTCAAAGAAGCCATCTAGATGGCAACTCCTTCAGGTCAACGGTCTCTCTGAGCAGTGCCTACCTCGGGCACCTGTATTAATGGGCCTTTCTCGTTGGATTCCAGCCTCCCTCAACTTCCAGTCCCAGATGCCTCTCCACAGCATAAAACTGGACTCTCTCTGGCAGGACTCCTGGTGGCGTTTACTGAAGTCAGCAGGTTTGTCTGAATCAAGATGGGAGCAGAGATCTTTTTTGCTTCCTCGTAGTTGTTCTTCCTGTCTCATAGCCTTAATCCTATCTAGCCTGGGCTAAGAGTTCTGCTCCCCAGGCCCCTGGCTTTCTCCTTCAAGTGCACGCTTCTGGATGAGGTGATCCTGGGTAATGCAGGAATCTAAATACGCCGAGGAGTAAGAAGACCTTTCTCTTCCACATGGATGGTTAGAAAATCACTCGGTCTCTGTTCTTGTCTCTCCATCTTCAACCCTGGCACGGTAAATAGTCACACAACTGGCAGAAATTCAAAGGTACAAGGATACATGAGTCTGCCTGGGAGAGTCTAAAAAGCCATATGTTTCTACAGTGGGTGGCGAGAGATTAGATTCCAGACAGTTCTTGTGTAATTCTGTGCCCCTTTGGTAGTATTAAGTGGGGTGCTTTCTCTCCTCCTTGTCACCAGTCAACCCCCTCTTTTGGGTGTTCAGATCTAACTCTGACTTCTGCAAAGAGGAAGATGTATCCTGTCTCCCCTTGAGAGATGCGCCTTGTAGCTCTGGCTCCCAGCTGTGTCTTTCTCCCATACCTTGGCCTACTTTCACCAACCCATGCCTGGCTCTCCTACTCCATTCCTGACATAGTTTTCTAAGGCTGCACCAGGCAACTCAGCAAGCTGCTCTCGTGCGTGCGTGGCAGAAACTCCAGGGATGGTTGGGTCACAAGAGTTCCGCAATCAACGATAGTACAACCAGAAGGACCACTCCGGCCATTTGATCAATGGAGTCTGCTCTTGGCTGCTGTAAACAGCAGGAGGCAACCTTGCCCAATCTCTGGCAGGTTTTATGGGTTTTCAACTCTCACTTTTTTTTTTTTTTTTTTTTTTGTGGAATATAAGAAACCTCTCTTACGGATTCACACCAGACCTGGGAGAAGCTGGGTGTTGGCCAGCCTTGGTGTTCTCCAGATTTGAGAACTGAATCTCCTGGTCTAGAAATGAGCTACTCTCAGGTCCGATGATGTCTTTCTCGACTTGGACTACTGTGGGTTGGATGATATTCTCATTACACGCTTTCTCTCCTCTCCATCTCTGAATGATGGATCCAACTGAAGTGGCTCCTGGCCATCTTCTGGGACCAACAGGTTGAGCCTTGACTCTCTGCTACATTAAGATTTAGTATCCTTTACAGGCCCGTGATCTTAAATTTCTTGTTCCAGGATTTTCTGGAAAGGGGTTTCTCTACTCCTAAAGCACTAGCAATAAAGCGAGCACCACTGCCTTGTATGTCAGCTGTGAGGATTGTTCTGGAAACTAATCTGTAGCTTATAACTGGCCTCATGAAAGAGAAAAGGTTACATTTCTTATCTCCATGTGAATAAGGGTACTCTACTCCACCTATCTCATGTGGTCTAGGCTAGCCTCAGACTCACCATGACACCAATGGTGACCTTGAAGTTCTAATCCTCTTGTTTCTACCTCTTGATGGAACTATAGTGAGCATGGGGTGCTGGGCTTTTGGGGTGCTGGGGATGAAACACAGGGCATTAGGCATTCGAGGCAAGCTCTCTATCAAGTGAGGCACACCTCCTCCCTACCCTAGCCCACAGTTTTAGGAAGAAAGGAGACATCTAACATTAACTGAACTCTTATCATGTACTAAGCACATTATATTAACAAATTCGATTAATTGTCTGGGGAAGTCTATGAGCTGAAACCAGAGATGTTGAAGTAATTTGCACAAGCTTATACAGAAAGCCAGTATTTAGCATCGGGCAGTCTTTGAAAGCCTACAGCTGTGGAGAGAATGCTGCAATTCATCTGAAGATGCCTTCCCAACCAGGATGGAGAGATCCAAAAACATCATTGTCGACGTGGGCAGGGACTTGTTGCTCAATGGTGGATTGCAGAAATGAGCAAGAGGTGTGGTTGAAAGCTTCTTTACTGAGCTTACATCCAAGGTACTTTACAGTCAAATAGGAGATACACACACACACACACACACACACACACACACACACACACACAAATGTAAATTTTAAAGGAATCTATTTCATAGAAAAAATATAAAATAAAATTATTTGGCTGGAGAGATGGCTCAGTGGTTAAGAGCACTGGGTTGCTCTTCCAGAGGTCCTGAGTTCAATTCCCAGCAACCACATGGTGGCTCACAACTGTCTGTAATGAGGTCTGATGCTCCTTTCTGTCATGCTCATGCAGGCAGACATGCAAATTGAGCACTCAAATATGTAAATAAATAAAAAATCTCTTAAAAATAAAATAATTTCTTTTATAAGCAATGTATTAATTAATATATTTATAAGCTACATGTATACACATATGTATATATATATATACACATATATGTTGTGAATTGCCCTGGTGCTATTTGCATTTTGATGCTAATTCTGCTTCCCCAAGAGGGGCTGCCTGGGACACGGAGTGAATTACTGTACTCAGGTGACTTCATCTGAAGCTTCTCTCCATTTTAACTTGTAAAGTAAGGGCCAGAGCCGGTGACTGGGCAGGGGAAGGGAAGGTGCAGTGGGAAGTTTTGGAGAGAAGGAGGAGGGGAGAAGAGAGAACAATGGAGGAGGAGGTGGGAGGAAGATGGAGCAGAGGCCCATCTTGTGTTCATGTTAACTGAGTTGTGTTTTCATTACCTGGGCTTGTTTGAGTTGGAGATTTTACCACAAAAACATATATATGTGCATACACATGTATGGATGATACATGTATAATATACATGTGTATATATACACACATATAAACATATATTAGCATTATATACATGTATAAGCAACATATATAAGGAATAAACATGCTCTCTTTCTATACGTGTCCCTCAGTTCCTGTCTTTCCTTTTCTTACTCTTTGATAATTCCGTACATGTACATGCTGTGTTTAACTGTTTGCCATTTGCTTGTGTTTCAGGAAATGGGACCCATTCTTGTTCATGCCAGCAGTCACAATTAAACTCAATGGATCAAAATAAAACAAACAAACAAAAAAGACAGCTGGGCAAGATGTCAAACAGCCTGCCATTTCATTTGGGATCATTCCCTTCCCCTTCTCATGGGCGGTCAGTGTGAGTCTTTGTTCTTTTATTGGGCAGAGACTGGTGAAGACTGAGTTCCACATGAGCTGGCACAAAGCCAAGCAAGGACCATGGAGAAGTCCCAGAGCACACGCATCTCCCGTGGGTGGGCTGACCTATGGCACAGGCTCTGGCTTTCACAGGCCACAGGACTGAGGAGCTAAAACCATTTACTGCACCTGGAGAAACAGAGACCCCCTCAGCTGACATGCAAGACAGAGGTGTTCTTTTTATTGCTAGTTTTTTCGGGGCTGAGGTAAACCTTTGCATCCCCCCCCGAAATGGAAAATGAGCTCTCCTATGAAACCTAAATACATAATAGACTAGAGCCTGTCTGTTTGCCAAGCAGGACAACCTGGGTTCTGTTCCTGGTTCCCTCCTGATGGAAGGAGAGAACCAACGCTCATAATGTGTCCTCTCACCTCTACATTCACATTGTAGCCTACAGACATTCAATAAATACAGTGCAATTCTATATGATCTGACGGAGAGAGACGTGCACACCCAGCCAAGAAGTCAGGCAGATCTCGGCAGTGAGCAGCCACGGTTAACAGGGAGTTAGCTGCTGGTTGCTGGAGTGCTGCCTCCTCACTCGGCCGGCAGAGGCCTGATGGATGACCAGGAACAAGGATAGCAGCTTGGCATCAGTGCATTCATATTGCCTCTGCCCTATTGGCTACTTTAAACGTTAGGTCAGATTCCTGCTCAAGTCTGTATTTAAGAAGTGTTCATCTAAAACCGGTAACCTCCCACACACGCCTTCTGCAAGGCTGAAGAGTAACCAAGGCATGGTTAATAACTGAAGGGCTATAATAATCACCAAGTTGTCAACCGCCAGCCTTTTGTGTATGTGATTTAGTCTTTATCCACTCTTTGAGAATTTCACACGTACATGCAATGGATTTGATTGTACTCACCCCTGACCCTCCCTCCCTTAACTCCTCCCAGGTACACCTTGACCCTCATCTCCTCCCAACTCTGTCTTCTTTTTAAAAAAAGGTATCTATTGTAACTGTGTGTGTGTGTGTGTGTGTGTGTGTGTGTGTGTGTGTGTGTGTGCCTGTGTAGGGGTATGTGTACTTAGTATAGGTGCCCAGGGGCCCAGAGGTATTCAGTCCTCTAGAACTGGAGTTACAGGTGGTTGTGAGCCGCCTGACTATTGGTGCTGGGAATCGAAGGTGGGTCCCCTGCAAGAGCACTACTTGCTCCAAACCTCTGAGCCATCTCTCCAGCCCACACCACGCTTGTATAACCCACTAAGCTTAATTTGTGATACACATATATGTGTGTATACATCTTAAATCTAGAAGCTACAACCTTTCTGCCACCTCTTCCATGATAAGTCATGGGGACATAGAGGCAGCCTATGATCCAGATGTCCCGCTTGTGGCTGAGCATTCCCAGACTTCTCTGCAGTGGTGTTTCTGCATTAACCACGGTCCACTGCGAGCATGCGCGGGCGCGCGCGCATGCACACACACACACACACACACACACACTCACTCACACTCACTCACACTCATGCGCGTAAAGCCATCTGTGGGAACATGCTTACCTACCAAAGGCCACATTCTTAAAGGAAACTGACTCTCCCTCCGACTGTCAATACCTGCAGCTGTGAGCCTCCTTCCCTCGCCCACTGGTGTGTCAACTGATTAGCTCTTGCACGAGCAGCCACAGTTGCCTTGACTTTATCAGTGCAGTGGCCCCCTCTTATCTGCAGTCTTCCCCAAACCCACAGCTATTATTCTGCTAAGTGAGCATGGCATGAAACTCCCTTTTGAATTAATACCTCTATGCCCAGAGATTAGTGCAGCTCAGGCCTCATCAGAGAAACCTCTCTGTGCAGTGGACCGTGAAGGTTGTAGCTTCTAGATTTAGGATGTGCTGCTCCAGAACACGAGAGCAGCATCTAGAAGTTTCCAATCATTGTCTTAATCCCAAAAGAAGGTGCCGTGGTTGACCTAATTAACCATCATGCTCTCTGACTCATTCTTTTTTTTTTTTTTCCTGGATCACTCCTTCTTGCAGTTACTGTCGGTTCCAAGATAGCAGGTCTGACCAAGAAACATGTTGCAATGAGAGTCAGAACTACTCTGTAGGCTGTAGCTCTCCTGTCACCAACCAGGCTCCTCACGATACTCTTGAGATCGCATCACCCAGACCGGCTTTATTCCTTTCTTATGTAGCCTGAAGTTCTTGATGCCTCGAGGGCAAGACTAGGATGCTGCTGTCTCTTGCAAGATATTTGATCACCAAAGATTGTGTAAATATCAAATATTTGGATATTTAAAGATATTTGAAACCCAAGATTGTGTTATTTGCTGGGGGAAAAAAAAAGAACTGTTTCCAGTTGTGGTGAGATTCAGCCCTTAACACATACCTTTAATCCTTCTGGTTGGAATACCCACACACCATTAGTACACACCTTTAATCCCAAACAATGACAGTAAATTAGTTTGTAGAAAGAAGCACCTGTGTTTGAAAGTGATGTCTAATTAAGTGGCAGACAAAGGGATGAATCAAAGGTTTGACAGAGTAGGATATGCCCAACTCTCAGGAGAAGAGAGAGGCTACTTAAGAGTAAGCAGAGAGAGAGAGAGAGAGAGAGAGAGAGAGAGAGAGAGAGAGAGAGAGAGAGAGAGAGAGAGTGTCAGTTTTACCAGGACAGTTATAGAGAGGCAGGTTGAAGAGAGAACAAACTAGATACAAGTGAAGACCGACTGACCCAGAGAATGAGCAGGAGCCAGAAGATTTGAACGTCCTGTCAAAGTTAGTATTGAGAGCCCGAACCTACTCTTTCTTGGGACCAGCCTCCATTTTAAAAGAAAAAAGCCTGAGAACTTCACCTGAGTTGAACCCAAGCTGCACCCAAGTACCAGGAAGGACCCCCACGCTTGTCCTTGACCAGAGTTACTGCCTAGCTACTTCCTAGCAACAGTGAATCAAAGATTAGTCTGATTGTTTCAGATGCTCTTCCAGACCTTTTATAATTGTATACAGTCTTGCTTCAGAGCACCCACCTGTCTGTGTACAATAGTTATTCTATTAGATACTTGCCAGGGTGAGCTCCCCTCCTTTGTTTACCATTTCCTATAGAGCCTTGTCCTGCTAAGAGCTCAGGGCTGCACCCTCCCATTCTGTCAGAGATGGCAGAGTGGCCCAAGCTCTTGCTTGTAAATAAAGACCCTAGTGGGATTGTGTGGGAATCAGCTTCTTGGTGGTCTTGGGGTTCAAGAACACTTCCTGGCAGAACAACTTAGGAGAGGCTGAGTGAGAGAAGCCAGATTGAATCAGTCAGCTTGGAGATGAGTTTGAATCAGAACAGGTGAGTAGAATCAGCCATCCAGAGATCAGAAAGAGCTAGAAAGGGTGAGCTCATTCAGTAGCAAGTCTTAGAGGCTGAAAATATCTAGACCTAGATAAGACTGTACAGAGGCTAGGAGCTTCCAGGACTAGGCCTAGGTTAGAAGACAGAGGCTGTAAGCTTCAACGACAACAATTACTCAGGAGAATAAAAAAAAACAAAAACCATTTACAGGTCCCTATATTTGCTTCCTGTATGCTAAACAAATTAATTTTCTGCTTCCATTACTACTGTATCCTCTTTGGACATTGTGGGCCACTGGTTGAGCCTGGTGCATTGAGACCACCAGCATCAGGCTTCTGCCTTGTGACTCTAGGATTTCAACATTTTTCCTTCAAGTGTATTCCAGTGATTGGGCTGCCATCACTACATTAAGGACACGTCTCAAGTCTCTTTGTTTGATCACAAACAATCCTTCAGTTAGGATGTTACTGCCACCATATTGTTGAGGACAGGAAGAAAATTTGCTAGTTACTGGGACTGCCCAGGCAATTTTACCTGATAACTTAGTAGGTGAGGACTGTGGTCTACCTGACTTTCTTTTTTCTTTCTTTCTTTCTTTCTTTCTTTCTTTCTTTCTTTCTTTCTTTCTTTCTTTCTTTCTTTCTTTCCCGCTTTCTTCCTTTCTTCCTTGCTTTCTTGCTTTTCTATTTTGAGACAGTAAATACATTCATACAACTTCTTGGGAAATCAGTGCATTGGCCTTTCCGCCCTGAGATGGCATCCTATTAATAATAATATCACGCAATTTCATAGATGAGGAAATTCTCATTCTCCATAAGAATCTCAAACACAGATTCTTATGGAGCCAGGACCCAGGGTTGTATGGTTTTAGAGTCCATGCCATTTACATTGTACTTGAAGTAATCAAGAAGAGATACATTTTAAAAAGGTATTTGGTTGTTGAACTTTCCCATCAAATAGTGAACTTACTTCTATTCATATTTTCAAACTCAAGTGATCCATTGTTATTCATGAGTCATCCATCCACCCATCCATTAATCCATCCATCCATCCATCCATCCATCCATCCATCCATCCATCCATTGGTCCATCCATCCATTGGTCCATCCATCCATTGGTCCATCCATCCTCTACAAACATTATTGAATACCATGCCTAATAGAAGGCATCAAGAATGCAAACTCTTACCTTTAAGAGTTTTGTTGTTGTTTTTAGCCTAAAGAGTTGTCATAAGATACTCATAGGGTTAGCAAGATGGTCTGGCAGGTAAAGGCACCACCACCAAGCCTGATAACCTAGTTCAGTCACAGTAGCCAAAGGATGGTAACTACATAGGACCAAGTCCCACAAGTACCACATGTGTGTTGTGCATGTGTGTAAACATGCACACACACACACACACACACACACACCTTTAACAAACACACACATGAAATAAAAATAAATAAATGCAAAACAAATAAATAAAAGGCCCTTGTAAGACTAACACTATAGGTTCTGTTCCACACATGAAACTATTGACATCATGCCACGCCTCCTCTTTCAATACTGGCTTTGTGAGATTTCTCTCCACCCCAGGCTGTGCTACCAGACTGAATGAGCTCATAAACAACCTACTCAACACCGTAAAGGAAGACAGAGTTTGTCTCTGCTGCCCAGCCCACATCGGCTCAGTGGTAGCTGCATCTCACGTTTCCTCTTCCCAGCCATCTACTAACCCTCTCCCTGCCTATGCTTTCCAGACAGTTTGCTAGAACACAGGTGGATATGATGCTGTCTAATCCTAGTACGGTGTGCCCTTGATCACAGCCATGGAGATACGACCCAAGTCTGGGCAAGTAAGAGGAGGCCCAAGAGCTGGGCTTGAACAGTTGGGAAAAGATGAAAAGAGAGCCTCTTTTATTTATTTTTTCCTGTTGGTTTTGAAGCAAAAGGTATGAGAGCCTTTTGGAGAAAAACTTGTCTGAGATTGGAACTAATGCAGACTGGAGCAGAGCTGACCACTGGAGGGTCCAAATCCCTGTAGCCACCTATGAACTCATGGATGTAGCTGGACCAGAAACTAAGTTATCCTTTCGCTGTTAGTAACAGAAGTTGCTGTTCTAATTTTTTAATGATGCCATTTGATTGGGATTTTCTGTCCATTGCAAACACAAGAGACACAGACACACACACACACACACACAGACACACACACACACAGGCACACACACAGAGACACACACACAGAGACAGACACACACAGAGACAGACACACAGAGACACATACCACACAGACACACACACACAGAGACAGACACACAGACACACATACCACACAGACACACACACATACACACACGCACACACACAGACAGACCCAGAGACACACAGACACATGCCTAGACACACATACACAGACACACACACACACACACACACAGACAGAGAGAGAGAAAGACAGACATACAGAGATACACAGGCACACGCACAAACACACAGACACACATAGAGACATACACACAGATACAGAGACACACACACACAGAGACAGAGAGAGACAGAGACAGACACATACAGACACACAGAGAGAGAGAGAGAAAGAGAGAGAGAGAAGAGAGAGACACACACGGAGACAGACACACAGACACATGCACACACAGACACATGCACAGACACACACACACTCACACACTTTTATTTCTTTTACTTATAAAGTACTTTGGAAGTAGTTTGATTCCATTCACAATTGTGTCTATATCTGTGTTTGTTTTCTCAAAAATAATTATTCTTCAGAGACATTTCATGCAAATAGGAACCCCGAATGCTGGACTGTTCGATTCTCTAGCACCTAGGGTCTGTGTGGCCTGTGGCAGGAAGTCAATAAATACCTGTGAAGTGGTGAATGGGTGATTCCAAGCTGAGGTTTTCAAAACACTTTTTTCGTTCATTTGACTCTTCCCGATTTAGCTTGCAAGATACAAATGCAGTGGTGAGAGACTAGTCCAGGAGTCCAGGGCAGAGCTAAAGAATCGGACAGTGACTGCAGCTAGGGGCCGGAGGAGGCAGACATGAAATGTGGCTGACCAGCTAGCACAGTTTCACTTCAGATCAAGGTGAGTGAAGCTGGGGGTCTGTGTTTTAATGTACCCAGGCCAAAAAAAATTCATGCATTTCACTGTAAAAGCTCGTAAATTGGTCAGACCACTGTTCGAGTTAAGTGTTCTTATCCCAAGAAGAGAAGGGGGGGATCAGGAAGAAGAAAAGGAGGGAGAGAATTAAACTGTATACCTCCCTTCATATTCTCAGCATTATGAAATTCATTCTCTGCCTTAAATAGATGTCTCTTTAACTTGTTAGGCATTTATGGCCATCTGGTTTTGTTTTTTGTTTTTAATTAAGTCCTTTTAAAACTCTGTGTGTGTGTGTGTGTGTGTGTGTGTGTGTGTGTGTGTGTGTGTACATATGTGCAAGTATGGAGGTCTCCCCTTTCGTGATGTGGGTCCCAGAGAGAAAATCAGGTCACCAGGTTTTGCAGCAGGAAACTTTACCCACTGAGCCATCTCTTTGATCCTTTTGTTTCTTTACGATGCCACAGCTATTTGGGGTTCACATCCTAAGCCACTTTTAAGCCAAGCAGAGAAGCAGTCTCTCCTCTCTGCCATCACATTTCTTTTCCTTCCCATCAGCAAGAGGTACAGTTGTGGCTGAGTGCTGGCTCCGAAGGACTCAGGTACTTGGTGGCTTAGTACTTAGTACCTGGGCAACCTTAAGAACTCTCCTGTGGTATTTTTCTTAACTGTGAAATAGGACTAATCTTCATATGGAGAGTAGCCAGGATACACGATTAGTGCATGACGTATGTTTCAAATAGACTAGTAAATGTTGGGTTCTGTAGTTATTAGCCCAATGCACTTTCTAGACGTCAGGCTGTAGGTTGAACTCTCCTTGGTCTGTTCCCACACTACAGTCACGGCGTTGGAATATCAACCCCATATTTCATGCTCACTTTACTGTCTGAAAGCTTTGGCTGGCTAAGGAGCCTAATCGACATTGCCAACCGAGATTGTTCTGCGAAGGCCCGAGGAAGAGAATCACTCTCGAGGCCATTTGAGGACCTACTTAAAGACTAAAGGCTTTTAAACGGGAAGAAGGGACTAAGTGAATGGCGTGGACGGGTCGGGCAATCAGGGTGGTGAACTGAGGCATCACTCAAGCTACTCTAAAGACTCCTATTGGATCGGATCAGACTTGTTCTTTGTGGTCACAGAAGAAAGCTAGGGCCACAGGATGGGCAGTTTGGTTTGGTCTAAGGAAAGAGCTTTTAACGAGGATTTCCAAGCCCAGCTCAGTACTGCCACCAGCTTCTCTCTCCTGAGCAGTGCAAAGTCATCTCCCAGCTTGTTTCCCATATTTGTGTGTGTGTGTGTGTGTGTGTGTGTGTGTGTCTTGCACACACATGAGAATATACACATATGAGGAGAGCAGAATAAGAAGTCAGGGGTCCTCCTCTGTCACCATTCTCTACTTCCTTGAGACAAGGGCTTTCATTGACCTGGAAGTTCCAACTTTTGGCAGGCCAGTTAGCTCTAGTGATCTATCTCTCCTGTCCCACCCCAGTGATGGGAGTGTGGGCACATGCAGCCACAACAGTATTTTATATGCATTCTGGGGATTTGAACTCAGGTCCCCATGCTTGCAAACCAAGCACTCTTACTCATCGACCCATCTCCCTGACTCCTCAGACTTCTCTTACTGTTTATATGGAATGTACAGTCCCTGACACATAGTGAGTGTCCCTCTCCAATATGCTAAGCCACACTGCAGTCCAAGTGGCTTTGTCAAAGCACAGGTAAGATCCTGTCATTTCCCTGGGTATGCCCCTTTGATGACTTTATTCTTGGAATAAAGTCCAAATTCATATTCTAGCGAACAAGGTGTATCTGACCTGAGGCTCCCTGCCTCTCCAGCCTTGATTCATCCGACACTTCCTTACAGTGGCCCAGCAATTATACTCTGCCATGTACTACCCCAGACGCCTCCAGAACCTCAGAGCACATTCTCATCTCTGCTGTGACACTCCATTTCCATTGTCCCCCGTGAGTGTGCCCTTTCCCTCGGGTGATAACCTTCTCAAGGGGGCCGCCCTTGAACTGCTAGTCTATGCGATGCTGTCCTAGTGGTACATCTCATCACCACTGCTACAAATCGATGATATTTGTATGGGTTCTTTCTTGTTCTTTTAATAATGCTTTAGATTTATTCTTTGAAAGTGTTATGAGCATATATAATGTATTTTAATCATATTTACCTCCTGTATTCCTTCTGTAAGTAGCTTGTCTTCC
This sequence comes from Rattus norvegicus, assembly GCF_021556685.1. NCBI lineage: Eukaryota > Metazoa > Chordata > Mammalia > Rodentia > Muridae > Rattus > Rattus norvegicus. The sequence continues at coordinate 80,020,712 of NC_141538.1, forward strand.
TAACACGTCTCTCCTACTTTAATTTTTTTTCTTTTCTTTTTTTTCAGAGCTGGGGACCAAACCCAGGGCCTTGCGCTTGCTAGGCAAGCGCTCTACCACTGAGCTAAATCCCCAACCCCTAATTTTTTTTTTTAATGTATGACAAACTCACTGAGCTTAATTAGGATTGGTTGAGTGTGTGTGTGGGTGTGGGGTTATTTACTGGATCCTGGACAATGTACAACCCTAAAATAGTCACAGCCCTAAAGAAGATGATAATCCCCACTCTAGTAGCCATTAGCTCGCAACCATTGCTCACAACCCTGAAGAACGACACTCCCCACCCCAAGTAGCCATTAACAAGCATTAGCTCCTCAGCTAGGGGTGGGGGGATCTTGGGGCCCCTCCCTTATCCATGCTGGAATGTTGAGAGGCTCAGTGTTGTGCAGGTCTTGTGCAAATTTGACCACAGCCGCTGTGGATTCATGAGTCTGACGGCCGCCATGTCATATCCAGAAGACAGGATTTTACGGCTCTCCTCCGGATCCTCTGGCTTCTGCATTCTTTCTGCTTCTTCTTCCCCGAACTTTGGGGTGAGGGGCGGGCCTGTGTGATGTAGTCTTCGCCCTTAGAGTTAAGTACAACAGACTCTCTCAGCACTCTCTCCGGTTACGACTCAGTACCATTGCACAAGCTCTTGAGCGGTGTTCGTCAGGTCCATGAATACGGAGAACCCGTCTTTTCCTTATCATCTCCACTTGAACCTCTTCGTAGAACACAGAACTGCCGCACGATAAGTCCCGGAAGAAATGCATGAAACAATGATTGGGCAGCTTCCATTACAGGACCGTACTTCTGCCAGTGCACTTGTTTTAAGCTGAGACTCAGTACACCCAAGGCTTCTTTGAGAACGCGGTTCTATAATTCCAAGACCTTTCTAGTAAAGAGTTACGTGGTTCAGAAGAAGGTAGAGATCTTACCGAATCCCTGCAAGCAGGTTTTGTACCAGTGCCACATGGTGGAATAAACAAATTGCCTGAGCACAACCTAGTGAGTGGGAGGGGGACACGCTTCTTTTCTCCATTGACAAGCTTTTGAAGTCTTGGACCAGTAAGCTCAGTATGACCGTCCAGGGAACATGCCCCAAAAGTTGTCTGTTTCTAGCTTTGAAATGTCCCATGATGACCCAGGTTCTTTGGGGAGCATGTGTACTTCAAGTGGAGGCTACATTTAATTAATATTCATTCTCACTCTGTGCATGCAAGGCCATATAAAACACCTGCATTTGATTGCCCCAGACTTTGTAGATAGTTCAGATAGTATACAATGTATCTTCTGAAGAATATTATACGTCATGAATTTTGTTAGATAAAATAAAACAAAAAATGATTTGAGTATTAACATGGTAGGTACTCAGGTTCAGCATTTCTGTGCAAGCGTTCTGATTTTCTCACTTACCCATGCTTATTCAGAACTTTTTGAAAATTCTTACAATTAGTTGAGAAATGTATTAGTCTAGCTGGTGATCAATGTACAACCCTCTGCTGTAAAGGAGAAAGTCCCCCTTGTGGGAGTTATTGTATTGATTCACACTGCTTCAGATTCTTTTGGTAGTGAACATCTATTTGGTAAATAGAAGAGAAAAGTCAAGACAATGATTAAATGAGTTTTCCACAGATTATGGCAATTTGGAGAAATCTCAGACCATATGGGCATTCCAAATCAACAACGTCTAGTGATTTATTGTTGCTTTGTAGAGAGAGAGATGATAGCACTAACTTATTTATAATAGCCAGAAGCTGGAAAGAACCCAGATGCCCCTCAACAGAGGAATGGATACAGAAAATGTGGTACATCTACACAATGGAATATTACTCAGCTATCAAAAACAATGACTTTATGAAATTCATAGGGAAATGGATGGAACTGGAAAATATCATCCTGAGTGAGGTAACCCAATCACAGAAAAACACACATGGTATGCACTCATTGATAAGTGGATATTAGCCCAAATGCTTGAATTGCCCTAGATGTACAGAACACATAAAACTCAAGAAGGATGAGCAAAATGCGAATGCTTCACTCTTTCTTTAAAAGGGGAACAAGAATATCCTTGTCAGGGAATAGGGAGGCAAAGTTTAGAACAGAGGCTGAAGGAACACCCATTCAGAGCCTGCCCCACATGTGGCCCATACATATACAGCCACCCAATTAGATAAGATGGATGAAGCAAAGAAGTGCAGGCCGACAGGAACCAGATGTAGATCTCTCTTGAGAGACACAGCCAGAATACAGCAAATACAGAGGTGAATGCCAGCAGCAATCCACTGAACTGAGAATAGGACCCCCATTGAAGGAATCAGAGAAAGGACTGGAAGAGCTTGAAGGGGCTTGCGACCCCATATGAACAATAATGCCAAGCAACCAGAGCTTCCAGGGACTAAGCCACTACCCTAAGACTATACATGGACTGACCCTGGGCTCCAACCTCATAGGTAGCAATGAATAGCCTAGTAAGAGCACCAGTGGGAAGCCCTTGGTCCTGCCAAGACTGAACCCCCAGTGAATGTGATTGTTGGGGGGAGGGCGGCAATGGGGGGAGGGTGGGGAGGGGAACACCCATAGAGAAGGGGAGGAGGAGGGGTTAGGGTTAGGGGGATGTTGGCCCGGAAACTGGGAAGGGGAATGACAATCGAAATGTAAATAAGAAATACTCAAGTTAATAAAGATGAAAAAAATTAAAAAAAAAGAAAAACTGTGTATGATGGTCTAGTTTGATCAACAGTCTCGACTAAGATACTTCAAGTTTAATGCTATATTTTTTGCCTAAAGAGGTTCTGTGCTGCAGTGATAACGCATTTGTAATATTATATATATGGCATATATGCTAAATGATGTATAGTCTCTTATATAAGCATCAGACTGAAGGAAAAAAAAACCATATCAAGTAGGGACACAGCTGGGTAGAAGAGCCCTTGCCTTGCATGTGCAGGCTCCTGAGTTCCATCCCCAGAACCACAAAAACTTGTTAAATTGTAGAACCATGTAATAAATTCATTTTCAGGCTTTCCTCAGGGGGATATGAATCCAAGCATATACTTAAATATACTTAGATCTCCATGTCTTGATCCAGCCATATCTGGAATGGCTCAGAGTCTGGGGGGTCTGTTGGGAATGCAAGGCATCCAGGCCAAAGACACCATGCAAGATCTGCACAACCACCTCTCCTCCTACCTGGACAGGGTGAGAAGACGGGACACTGAGAACAAGAGTCCAGAGAACCAACTCTTGGAACATCTGGAGAGGAGAGAGTCCTGGGTGTCAAGAACTGGGGCACTACCTCAAGACCATCGAGCACCTATGGGTCCAGGCCTTGGTGAATTCTGTGCCCCCATCGTCTACAGACCAACAATGCTCACCTTGCTACTGATGATTTTGGAGTCAAGTACAAGACAAAATTGTCCATGCATCAGTCTGGAGCGGCATCCGTGGACTTTGAAGGTCACTGGTGATACCAACATCAGGAGGCTGCTGCGGTTTAAAGATGGAAACTTAATCTTTCAAGAAGTTTGTGGAGAAGAACCCCAGCATTAACACAGGGAGGAGTTAAAGGTCTAGAGACTGTGTGGTGGTTGGAATGAGAAATGCCCACCATAGACTGGGGTATTTGAATTCTTGGTTCCCAGTTGATGGTGCTGTTTGGAGAGATTAGGAGGTATCATCTTGCTGGGAAAAGCATGTTACTGAGGGTGACCTCTGAGGGCTTAAATCCTTACTCCACATCCCCTCTCTCTGTTTCATACTTGTGTTTGAAGAGGGGAGCACTCAGTTCCCCACTCCTGCCACCACATCTGCCATTTACTGCCACCCTTCACCCCTGTGACGAACTCATTCCTCTGGAACTGAAAGCCCAAATAAACTCTTCCACAGTTTGCTGTGGTCATGGTGTTTTATCCCAGCATTAGAAAAGTGTCCAATAGAGTCTAGACATCCAGTTCTGGGTTGAACGTGGAAATGTATGATCTCAGATCTCACAAATCCAACAAGACTATGGCAACATCAGGACTCAACATGACAGCTGGCTTAGACGGACTGAAAGGAAATGAACAGATACTGGCTCCAGTAGACTGGGGGGAGCACCAGAGGGAGGACCAGAGGGAGCACCAGAGGGGTCATCACTCAGGCTTCCCAGATCAGAGATGCTGAAATGACAACTGGAGCTGAGATGCACCTTCCAGGTCTTGGATTCCATGAGAAATCAGAACGCCAGCTCTGAGATCAGTCTGAGGGTGGGCTCTGAGTGGCAGCCTGTTATGCTACATCTATGGCCCAACCTGGTCATGCTGCACTTGGAGTTGAAGCCAGCAAAGACATGGACAGAGGCTCGGCACCAGACCCAGGAGAACCTGCCTCGTGAACAAGATCAAACTGAGGGCTGAGATAGATAGTTGTCACGGATTGCTGGAAATCCAAGGAGGATACTAGTCTGAATGATGTCATGGAAAACAGCAACTTCATGCAAACCAACCACAGTACAGCTACCCTACAGGACCATGCATGGCAAAGTGATGTCTGAGACCAGTGATACCAAAGTCCCAAGCTCTGAGACAGAGAAGCTGGGTACTACCCCCTGGGGACTGAGGTGCCCAGTCTCATGTGAGTATGTGTGTCTATCCATTTGTTCACTAAGTCACACTTATTGTGTAGGTAGGTGTGTGAACATTTGTGCATACTCGTGTGGAGTTCAGATGACAACTTTTTGTGCCCTTTCTCTTCCACCTTCTCTGGGATAGTTTCTCACAGGCCTGGATATTGTCAAGTTGACCACCAGATGTCGCTGTTGTAAAGTACACGTTTCTCCAGACCATTATCAAAAGGAAACCCGATTGTGTGGGTGCACTCTCTCTGCTTGGTGGTTTGACAAGTAATCCAAGCTTCCTCCTGGGCAGTGGTGGGTGGGTGGGATGGCTTGGTTCCACTGACACCTGCACAGCCCGGTGTCTCAAGAGTCGCAGATTTCTTCATGGCTCTGAACTCACACTGCCTGGAGCAGCCTGGGTTGCTATCCAAACTGGATATCCCTGGGTGTAACCCTACCTGGTGCTATGTCCCATCCCTGTCCCTGGGTTCTCCAACAGCCTGTATTTCTGGGTCCCAGGGATCAGAACACGAAAACATCGGCAGCTGTTTGATGGTCAGAGAGGCCCTGCACCCCAGGAGGTGACCACAACCTTTGGTGCCTGTTTTCCATCCTTCCTGCTGGACTTTGGAGCAGCCATGTTGCCAACCCAGTTCCTGAGGCCTAGGTTCACAGCACAAAGCCCCAGCAAATGTCCCTTGATTGCTGAAGCCAAAACAGAGGCCTTGCCTGGGCCACTTGACCCTAAACAGGTAGCTACTGTGGAAGCCTTAAAGCTACTGGCTGACAGTGGCCCACAGATCTGAATCTGTTAGGTAGCATGCTGGTCCTGATCACAGTGAGACTCCCTACTGATCCCACCAGGAGACCCTGCTGGGATTCTGGCTTGACTGAGTGGCCTGAATCTGCAGGAGAAGCAGAGCAATTTGAGGTCAGGACAAGAAGAAAAGAGGAAGCAGAGATTTCAAGAAAGCAGAGATCTTGCAAAATGCTGACAAGAGTCAGAGGAGGACCTTCACCGGTCTTCAGGATTTCCTGAGAGTCATCAAGTGTTCAGGGTCCACTGTCTCACATCCCAGACCAAAAGTCATACAGCTGGACGCTGCTCTGGGCCACAGTACGTAGCTCAGCCAGGGACGTGCCAAGGTTTGCCTGAAATGAGGAAGATAAAATAATCTTGTTACAGGCAGATATCGGAGCTTCAGAAATAACTGTAGAACAATAGTCTTTTTAAAAATGTATTAATTAGCCCGGAAACGGCGGCACAGATCTTCCTGGTTGCTGCCGCCGCAGAGAGCTCGTGGGCAGCACCCCGTGAGCAAACTTGAGCCTTGGGACCACAGGTAAGACCAACTTTTCTGCTGCAAGTGACCTGCCTGGTGAACTCGGGACACACAGAGGCAGAATTCCTCTAGGACCGGGCACTCCCTGTGTTTACCGGGAGCCCCAAACCCGCGGATCCCGGCCCACAGCAGCTCTCTACTCCCAGACTCCGTGGGAGAGAGACCCCACCGCCTGGTCAGGTGGGCACTCCTGAGGCTGCAGAGCAGAAGAGACCACCAACACTGCCCACCCCTGCCCACATCCCTGGCCCAAGAGGAAACTGTATACGGCCTCTGGGTTCCCGTGGGGGAGGGCCCAGGAGCGGCAGGACCCCTGCGCCTGAGACACCGCCGGAACCTGAAGGAACAGAACGGATAAACAGTTCTCTGCACCCAAATCCCGTGGGAGGGAGAGCTAAACCTTCAGAGAGGCAGACACGCCTGGGAAACCAGAAGAGACTGCACTCTGCACACATCTTGGATGCCAGAGGAAAACACCAAACGCCATCTGGAACCCTGGTGCACTGAAGCTCCCGGAAACGGCAGCGCAGATCTTCCTGGTTGCTGCCGCCACAGAGAGCTCGTGGGCAGCACCCCGAGAGCGAACTTGAGCCTTGGGACCACAGGTAAGACCAACTTTTCTGCTGCAAGTGACCTGCCTGGTGAACTCAAGACACAGGCCCACAGGAACAGCTGAAGACCTGTAGAGAGGAAAAACTACACGCCCGAAAGCAGAACACTCTGTCCCCATAACTGGATGAAAGAAAACAGGAAAACAGGTCTACAGTACTCCTGACACACAGGCTTATAGGACAGTCTAGCCACTGTCAGAAATAGCAGAACAAAGTAACACTAGAGATAATCTGATGGCGAGAGGCAAGCGCAGGAACCCAAGCAACAGAAACCAAGACTACATGGCACCATCGGAGCCCAATTCTCCCATCAAAACAAACATGGAATATCCAAACACACCAGAAAAGCAAGATCTAGTTTCAAAATCATATTTGATCATGATGCTGGAGGACTTCAAGAAAGACGTGAAGAACTCCCTTAGAGAACAAGTAGAAGCCCATAGAGAGGAGTCACAAAAATCCCTGAAAGAATTCCAGGAGAACACAATCAAACAGTTGAAAGAATTAAAAATGGAAATAGAAGCAATCAAGAAAGAACACATGGAAACAACCCTGGATATAGAAAACCAAAAGAAGAGACAAGGAGCTGTAGATATGAGCTTCACCAACAGAATACAAGAGATGGAAGAGAGAATCTCAGGAACAGAAGATTCCATAGAAATCATCGACTCAATTGTCAAAGATAATGTAAAGCAGAAAAAGCTACTGGTCCAAAACATAAAGGAATCCAGGACTCAATGAGAAGATCAAACCTAAGGATAATAGGTATAGAAGAGAGTGAAGACTCCCAGCTCAAAGGACCAGTAAATATCTTCAACAAAATCATAGAAGAAAACTTCCCTAACCTAAAAAAAGAGATACCCATAGGCATACAAGAAGCCTACAGAACTCCAAATAGATTGGACCAGAAAAGAAACACCTCCCGTCACATAATAGTCAAAACACCAAACGCACAAAATAAAGAAAGAATATTAAAAGCAGTAAGGGAAAAAGGTCAAGTAACATATAAAGGCAGACCTATCAGAATTACAACAGACTTTTCGCCAGAAACTATGAAAGCCAGAAGATCCTGGGCAGATGTCATACAGACCCTAAGAGAACACAAATGCCAGCCCAGGTTACTGTATCCTGCAAAACTCTCAATTAACATAGATGGAGAAACCAAGATATTCCATGACAAAACCGAATTTACACAATATCTTTCTACAAATCCAGCGCTACAAAGGATAATAAATGGTAAAGCCCAACATAAGGAGGCAAGCTATACCCTAGAAGAAGCAAGAAACTAATCGTCTTGGCAACAAAACAAAGAGAAGAAAAGCACACAAACATAACCTCACATCCAACTATGAATATAACAGGAAGCAATAATCACTATTCCTTAATATCTCTCAACATCAATGGCCTCAACTCCCCAATAAAAAGACATAGATTAACAAACTGGATACGCAACGAGGACCCTGCATTCTGCTGCCTACAGGAAACACACCTCAGAGACAAAGACAGACACTACCTCAGAGTGAAAGGCTGGAAAACAACTTTCCAAGCAAATGGTCGGAAGAAGCAAGCTGGAGTAGCCATTCTAATATCAAATAAAATCAATTTTCAACTAAAAGTCATCAAAAAAGATAAGGAAGGACACTTCATATTCATCAAAGGAAAAATCCACCAAGATGAACTCTCAATCCTAAATATCTATGCCCCAAATACAAGGGCACCTACATACGTAAAAGAAACCTTACTAAAGCTCAAAACACACATTGCCCCTCACACAATAATAGTAGGAGATTTCAACACCCCACTCTCATCAATGGACAGATCATGGAAACAGAAATTAAACAGAGACATAGACAGACTAAGAGAAGTCATGAGCCAAATGGACTTAACAGATATTTATAGAACATTCTATCCTAAAGGAGAAGGATATACCTTCTTCTCAGCTCCTCATGGTACTTTCTCCAAAATTGACCATATAATTGGTCAAAAAACGGGCCTCAACAGGTACAGAAAGATAGAAATAATCCCATGCGTGCTATCGGACCATCATGGCCTAAAACTGGTCTTCAATAACAATAAGGGAAGAATGCCCACATATATGTGGAAATTGAACAATGCTCTACTCAATGATAACCTGGTCAAGGAAGAAATAAAGAAAGAAATTAAAAACTTTTTAGAATTTAATGAAAATGAAGATACAACATACTCAAACTTATGGGACACAATGAAAGCTGTGCTAAGAGGAAAACTCATAGCGCTGAGTGCCTGTAGAAAGAAACAGGAAAGAGCATATGGCAGCAGCTTGACAGCACACCTAAAAGCTCTAGAGCAAAAAGAAGCAAATACACCCAGGAGGAGTAGAAGGCAGGAAATAATCAAACTCAGAGCTGAAATCAACCAAGTAGAAACAAAAAGGACCTCACACCTCACACCTCACACCTCACATCTTAGAATGGCTAAGATCAAAAACTCAGGTGACAGCAAATGCTGGCGAGGATGTGGAGAAAGAGGAACACTCCTCCATTGTTGGTTGATCTTCACTGATGTTGTCCATATTCATCTTAGAGGTTGACTGAACAGCAGCTATGGTGGAGTGAGAGCCAAGGTTATGCTTTAAGTTTTGACTACTGTGCCTAAGAGATCTATAAAACGAAAGAACTGCCAACCCGTAGACCCCCTTGTTCAAGGACGGACACTTCCCGAAATGTTGGAGGCTATGGTTTATAGCAGCTAACAAGCTACATGTTCTCACTTCCCTAAACAAGTTTGGTTGAGCCAACTGTACCGGATGTGCTTGATCACACGTAGGTAGGAGGGAGATGAGTAGGAAGTACTACAGGATATATGCTTGCCTCTGATTGGGCCTGATGGGAAATATGGTGGTTTTATGGATTTGCCTTTACAAGACTCTGCAAAATGTGACTCATCACCACATTCTGGGAACCCTGGACTGGACCTGGTTACAGTCCATCATCCCGGCCAGTCCTTAATTAAAACTTGCTGCAAATTTGACTTAAAAAATCATGGACTGGTTTTTCTCTCTCAATTTTCAGGATCGACAGTGGTTCAAATGAAAAATGCCCTCCATGGGCCCCTGTATTTGAACACTTGGTACCTAGTGGTGGTGCACTTCTGGGAGGTTGTGTAGTCTTTGGGAGCTGCAGCCCCTGGGGGTGGGCTTTGACAGTTCATAACCCTGTCCCCTGCTTGAGTTCACTGGCTTTGCTTCCTGTGTGCAGATGGAAATGTAACTGGTCATCTATCTGCTCCTGCTCCCTGCTGCTATGCCTTCTCTGCCACCATGGACTCTAACCTGCAAACATAAACCAAAACGAAACCTTTTGTCTATAAATTGCCTCTGTTGTGGTGTTTTAGCACAGCTCCAGAGATCTAATGTATACAGTCTTCCAGGGTAAAACTCTGTCAGGAGTCAGGCAGTTTGAAGCAAGGGATGAGTATTGTTGGGGACCAATCCTCATTAGCATGTCTATGCATCTTCTGGTGGCTTGCGTCCCAGACCATATTTTCAAGGATGCTTAATATGACAAACCACCAGGAAAGAAAAAGAAGACATTCCTCTGGGGTAGAGAGCAGGTATGTTTCCTGACCAGGAACTCTCAGTCTCCCTAGTTCCTGAAGTTCTCTTTTCAGCTGACGTCAACACCATGCCCATCATTTCCTTTTCTGTTGTGCGGAGCAGAGAGCTGAGATAACATTCTTTTCCTCATTTTTGACCACGCACCCTCCCCATTATGAAGTCCTTTTCTTTCAAAGTATACCCCAAATCACAGCACTTCTTCCTGTCTCTCCTCTCACACTGGGGCCAGTCTGGACTGTGTCCTGTCTGCTTTACTGGAGGTGCCAATGGACATATTGGATCCCATGTCCAGATGTCCCTTTGCCTGACTCCCCGATGACCTGGAACTTCTGTCCTGAGACCTTTGTCCTTCTTGACTCTTCTCTGCTTGGCTGACTCAGCTCAGCTAGCTGCTAGCTTTTGGGATTACTGCCATCCTTGACTGCTATCACGTCCTCTGCATTCTTTTCACCCTTGACTGTGTTTGCTGCAATCCCTTTCTTCTCTTCACTGTGAAGATTTTAGCTTTTAGAGTCTTAGTAAGACTTCAGGAAGAAGGAAAGACAGCCACACGTCCAATTTACCATGCTTAACTGGGAGACTGTGGTGATTTCTTATTTAAAGATTTATTTAATTTAATCTCTTTCTCTCTCTCTCTCTCTCTCTCTCTCTCTCTCTCTCTCTCTCGTGTGTGTGTGTGTGTGTGTGTGTGTGTGTGTGTGTGTGTAAATTATATGCACCATGTGTGTGCAGGCCTGTAGAGGATAGAAGACGGCATCAGACCACCTAGAACAGGGCTTACAGGTGGTTGTGAGCCAATGCTGAGAACCAAACCCAGATCCTCTGCAAGAGTAAGTGCTCTTATCCACTGAGCCATCTTTTCAGGCCCTATGATCATTTCTTAAATATAGGTTTAAATGGTCCCCTTCTAAGTTGTTTTGATTTTCTTAGTTTCAGTTCCCCTTGGCTAGCTGCAGTCTGGAAATATTAAATAGAGAAGTAATCTGCAAGTTCTGAACAACTTACATTATAGTATACTACCATACTTACTATATCAGTTATTGTTGTTAATATTTTAATATACCCAGATTATTTTTAATTTAATTTTATTTATTTTATATCCCAACTGAAGTTTGGGATATAAAATATCTCCTCTTTTCCCAATCTCTTCCCCTCCCCCCTTTCCTCTCCTTACCCCTATTCACTCCTCCTCTGTTTTTCTTCAGAAAAGGACTGGCGTCGATGGATATCAAACCAGTGATGGCATTAATATACTCAAGTTCTATATTAAACTTTATTATGGACATGTGCATAGAGAAAGAACACTGAGTTTGGTACCCTTTATGGCTTCCCACATTCACTGGAAGGCTTAGGGCGCAATCCCATGGATAAGGGTTTGTGCTAGGGTGTCCTGGCCTCTGAGTAAACACTGAAATTTGGCCACGGCCAGAGGAACGGGGCCAGGCTTTCTGGATCAACCTGATACATCCTGTTCTCTCTTCAACGAATGGTTAGCCAGGAATTGTCCATTATTCTCTCAACCAAAATCAGTTCCATCAAAAACTTTTGGAAGTCCTGTAAATGGTTTTGGTAGTTAGTACTGTAGAGGGATTTCATCCAGGGACAGTTTCAATTAAATCCCATCTTGGTAGAACAACATCAAAGAGACAAACTCTTTTAAGCCGGGAACAGGGATTAGGAACCTTACCAAATCATTGATTTTCATTGTGAAAATAATCTGAGAGTGCCCGAGTTTGATATTTACTCTAAAGATCTGTTTGACATTGATCTGACTTTCATCTACTTGGGCTAGGTGGTTTGAGGCGCTTAAAGGGAACAGTATCAAGACACAACAACAAACTGAACCTCGAATCATATCATTCAATGCCGGTTTCATTCAAGGTTTACTCAGGGTTGGCTCTAGTTTGCCAGCTTTGTTTGCTGCAGGGAAGGGAGTGTGAAACAAGCAGCCACCATGCACAGGGTTAGAGGTAACATGTGGAAAGGGAGATCTGTGTGCCTTTCTCAGGCTTGTGGAGAAAGCTTAGACTTCGTAGGTAACAGTGCAAAGCAAGGGTGTGTATAGACCGTCTAAATGGATACCTGGAATCTCCCAGGACTGTCATATTGGCACAAGGGCACACCAGTCAGCCCATGGGCCTATTAAGAGACTCCTCTGGGTGCATTGGATTGACTGCATGATAGAGGCAGTAATAAGAATCAGTGAACGAAGACAAGTTGTGCTGCAAAACTTGACTCCTGCTCCACCTGACACATAAAGCTGGACAGCTAGACTGAAGACTTTGCTATGGTTTGGATGATGTCCCCCAAGAGCTGATGTGCTCAAGACTTTGTCCCTATGGTGGCACTATGAGATCTGTGTGGAACCTTAGGAGACATAGGGCTCATAGGCAACCTTAGGTCATGGTGGGGAAGAGGTGCTATTGAAGGGCATTGTGGGTCCTTGGCTTCTTCCTGATCTCTCATGAGGTGGACGGTTCTATCTGCTCTGTGCTCCCATTGGGATGCGTTGCCCTTGTTAGAGGTTGAATGTGATGGGCGATCTGATGCTAGATTGGAGCTTTCAGAATGAGTTCAAATAATTCCACCCCAACTCTCTCTCTCTCTCTCTCTCTCTCTCTCTCTCTCTCTCTCTCTCTCTCTCTCTGTGTGTGTGTGTGTGTGTATCGTGTGTGTGTGTATCGTGTGTGTGTATCTTCCTTCTGGAATGGCCTGAAACTTACTAGTAGGCTAGATCGGCCTTGAACTCACAGAGATCCACCTGCCTTCGCCTCCTGAGTGCTGGCATTAAAGGTATGTGTCACCACGATCCTATTTCTTTATATGTTAATTATCTCATACATTTTCTTACAGTATTGGGAAGCCAGTTAATAAACATTTGATGTGTTAGATAAAACTATGAAGTTGTTACAAAAAACACAGAACACTTATGTGCAAGAAGCGATGTAAAACCTTCCACAACAAAAATAATAAAAGGTGGAAACAAATCCTGCCTCCAAACTGGTGGATCTGATCACATCAGATGCAATTGGCGTCACTGATGGATGCTCTGGGAAAACCTAACAGTGACGGAGGAAGGGAGAATGTCCACCACATATGAGGTCAACTGACTACACTATTCTTTTTTTTTTTTTACTTATTTTTTTTTATTATTAACTTGAGTATTTCTTATATACATTTCAAGTGTTATTCCCTTTCCCGGTTTCCAGGCAAACATCCCCCTCCCCCCTCCCCTTCCTTATGGGTGTTCCCCTCCCCACCCTCCCCCCATTGCTGCCCTCCCCCCAACAGTCTAGTTCACTGGGGGTTCAGTCTTAGCAGGACCCAGGGCTTCCCCTTCCACTGGTGCTCTTACTAGGATATTCATTGCTACCTATGAGGTCAGAGTCCAGGGTCAGTCCATGTATAGTCTTTAGGTAGTGGCTTACTGACTACACTATTCTAAGAACTCCAGTATACCTGCCTACAAGAAAATGAAATTTTCATAAGAAAACAGGCATGAGACGGGGCATGGTGGCATACCTTTTAAGTGTCAAGCAGATCTTTTGTGAGTTCAAGGCCAGCCTGGTTTATATAGCAAGTTCCAAGACAGTCAGGGCTATACAGAGAGAGTCTGTCTAAACAAACTATAAAACAATTTACTAATGATGAAATGTCACAGTAGAAAAATGAACTCTAAGTTCACTGGTATTCAGGAACATTCGAATCACACCTGCATCAAGATTCCAATCTAGACTAGCAAAAATGGAGGGAGGTTCTACCTGTGTTGGAAGAGGTGTGGAAATACAAGAATACTCAGGAATCGTTGGTGGACATGTGAAAGGGGAAGAGTTTCTGCAGGAAGTTTACTTTGACAAATTGTATTTGCTCATGTTCTGGGGTGGATGGAGACTTTCCATTTGGCAACAGTCAAGGCGTTCTTTAGATCCTCAAGGGGAAACGCAGTTCCTGTTCAGTGCAGCTTCAGGGGCTGGTAAGGGCTGGAGGGCACAGGGCTTATGGTGGGTGTTCTGGTAGGACTCTCAGGCATCGGCTAGAAACCTTGCATTCATATCTTGTTTTTTTTTTCATCTGTCTCCCCTTTCTTCTTCTTTTCCTCTCTACTCTTTCTCCCCCTCCTCCCAATCTCTTTCATTTTTGAGAGGGAGAGGATGGTCTCACTAGATAGCCTCACTTTGACTACAACTCACAGTTTAAGTTGTTTCAAACTTGTGATTGGCCTCAAACTTTTAATCCTTTTGCCTCAGTTTCCCACGTTCTGAGATTATAGGCATGCAGCACCATGGATGAAATTTATATTTTGATTTATGACACCATCTTCCTTGTTGGCTTATTACTTAGAAGTCTTTATTTTGCCAAGGGAATGGTTACTCTAAGGTTTGAGTCCATTCATGCCTTTCTGTCTCCTGTCTTTAAGGGATACTGTACCAGACATCCTTAGATGGAGAAATTCTAACAGTGTTTCTAGTCTTCATTCTTCTCCTTCGTTCTCCTTTTATTCACATTTTCTTCTACATATTAAAACAGCACAATATGTCATTGTTGTGTGATTCGAACAGCTGATTGCCCTTTAAGAATATAGGTAAAGGGGGTTGAGGATTTAGCTCAGTGGCAGAGGCGCAAGGCCCTGGGTTAGGTCCCCAGCTCCGAAAAAAAGAAAAAAGAATTAAAAAAAAGAATATAGGTAAAGAAGTCAGACACACACCCATGGCAGCCACGACTTTCTTGCTTTGTACAGATTCCATCTGGCATGGTTTTCCCTCTGCCTACTGGGTTTCCTTCAGAATCCTGGCTGGCACATGGTAATTGTCACAGAGAAGTTGTCACTATTTTAACATCTTGATGCTAATAACAGCATCATTTTCTACTGTTTCGCTTTCCTCTCTTTGGAGGAAAATATTTTCCTGTTTCTCCGTGGGCAGGTAACTTTTAAGTTAAACATCAAACACCATGGTTGGCTCATGTACACGTCTATCAGTGTTCTTGAATGTTCTGAGAATTTCATTACTTACAAATAACTTGATTTTATTGGGTCTTGATTTAATGTGTACTAGGTGGGATAAAGTCATTGGATGTAGATTGTTTTAAAGATTTATTTATTTATTTATATATGTATTTATTTATAAATACACTGTAGCTGTCTTCAGACACACCAGAAGAGGGCATCAGATCCCATTACAGATGACTGTGAGCCACCATGTGGTTGCTGGGATTTGAACTCAGGACCTCTGGAAGAGCAGTCAGTGCTCTTAACCACTGAGCCGTCTCTCCAGCCCCGGGTGTAAGATGTTTAACATTCCCTTATTACTGAGAATCCCACGGGGATTAATTTGCTTTGTATAGTAAAAGTTTGGTCATTATGTAGACTTGAACAGGTCTGCAATGTTACCTATGTGGTTGAATTGCTCTCCTTCATTATAAGAAGGAAATAAAGGAAGATTACAGTCAAGAAACCAGTGGGAAATGACTTAAAAGAGAGACAAGGGACTAAAGAGATGACTCAGTGGTTAAGAGCACTTATTGCTCTTCAGAAGACCCAGGTTTGCTTCTTAGCACCTACAGGGCAGTTCATTCATACATGAGTTCCAGAAAATCCAGTTCACTTTCTGGTCTCTGCAGGCACCATGCAGAGATGTAGTGCGCTCACACACACACACACACACACACACACACACACACACACACAGAGGCAGGCACTCTTACATATAAAATAAGAATAATCAATTTTCTCTTCCTCCATCCCTCCTTTCCTTCTTTCCTTCCCTCCCCCTCTTCCTCCTTCTTCTAAGAAAGACACCATCAGAAACAGCTTATCCTGTGAGATCACAGGGTGTGCATGAAGGCTGGAGAAGTCTCCATGAGACAGTGTGTGGAAGGCTCCTGAGAGACCTGTGGCACACACACCCGCTCTCCCTGAAGAAGCACACATACCTATTCTAGAACCAGGGAGAGGTTCCAGTCTCAGGGTTAACTGAGGCTGTTGCTCAGCTGACCCGAGGGGGAGGGGATTGGCCTGTATCATCCAAGGTTTCTGGTAACTGCTGGGTGCTTCTGAGTAGAAGGGTAGGCATTGTCCTTCTAGAAGGAGTTGGCCAGACTTGCCTGGCTCTGAAAATGGAGAAAGGGGTTGTGAGCCAACAGATATTCACAGCCTCAAGAAGCTCTAAAAGGTTTAGAGTCCTCAAAAGGGCACTCAGCTCAGAGTGCTACTCTCCTGTTTTTAAAAGCAAATTTCAATGGCTTCCAAAAACAAACAAACAAAACAAAATAAAACAAAACAAAAATCAAAAACCACCTAGGAAACAGAAAATAAATTGCTGTTACAGTTTGGATCTGGAACGTTCTTTCAATGACCTGTGTGTTAACAGCTCAGTAACTGGTCCTTAAGAGGTAGGTCCTGGTAGAGGCCTTCAGGGTGCTGGGTCCCACATCTAAAGAGGACCTGGGGAACAGAGGTCTTTTCTCCTCCTTTGAATGTTTCCCCTGGTTATGAAGTGAGTAGCATTGTTCAGTTGCCTGCTTCCGCCTCAATGATACACGTTATAGGAACAGAACTTGGCCTGACGTCTCCAGATGATGAGTTTTGTGCTGTGGGGTGTTTGTGTATATGTGTATACACATGCTCAGCAGCCAGAGGTCAATGTCACAGGACTCTTGTTATTGTCTAGTTTTTGAAGCAGGCTCTCTCATTGAGCCTGGAGCTTATGAGTTTAGGTTAAAATGGATGACCAGTGAATCCCTGGGGTGAACCTGTCCCTCCATCTCTGAGACCCACCTGTCCCTGTCCTCCATCACTGAGACCCACCTGTCCCTGTCCCTGTCCCTGCCCTCCATCACCCTGACACACCTTGTCAGATGGTTGTTGTTTGTATCTTGGAAGTCAAATTGGGCCCTGATATAGGCTGTGGAGTTAGAGGTCCAAAGAGAAAAAAAAAAAAAAAACAACTGTTTGGCTCGCAATTGCTTGTTCTCAGCAGGACCTACCAAAGCAAACATGTAGGCTGGACTCTGCCAAGTGGGAAGTGAATGTTGGTGCAAAAGCACAGCTCTCACTTCCAGCAAAATAAGAAAGAGATTATTCTGAAGCTGGTCAAAAAGCCTAGCAGAGAAGGGAGGTGATCACCAAACCTGATGACCTGAGTTCAATCCCTACAGCCCTCAGAGGAAGAAGAGAATCATCTGACCTCAGCACACACCCTCCCCCAACAACAAATGTGTGTGCCTGTGTGTGTCTATGTGTGTGTGTGGGGGGGCAGGCAGGAGAGGAGAGGAGAGTAGAGGAGAGGAGAGGAGAGGAGAGGAGAGTAGAAGAGAGGAGAGGAGAGGAGAGGAGAGAGATTATTCTAGAGCCAAATATGAGTGCCCACAACCCAGGAACTTACTTTTAGGCTTCCCTTCCAACATGGCAACAGTTCTATGAGTCTTCATAGCATCGTAACAAAGGGTAAACCAAGGGATTTTAAAAACACAATGGTGGGAATGTCAGGTATTTAAAAGATGCATTGGAAGGGGTGGTCACATTGAATTGAAAACTCTGATACAGGCATCAGATATTGAAAATATTATTACCTAAATGTCATAAGGATATTGGGGTCACACAGAGAGGCAGAGACTGAAGGATTTAGGCAGTTAATGACAGCCAAGACAATTTACCTCCAGACCTACACCATCCCACCTCTCTACAGTCATTGAAGGTTCGTCAGTTAACCGGTCTTGCAGATGTGGTGCTGCCTCTTTTCCTGCGAGCATCAGCTCCCAGGAAGTGAGTGTTAAGGATCAGCTTTCCTGGCCTGAAGCCTCACTCCAGCTTGACTGAGTCCCTGCTTCAGCATCTGGACTGAAGCAGGGATTGAACTCGGGTCATCTGATGTCTGTATAGTGAGGGTCTAGGTTAAACAGCAGATAAGATAGCAGCTGGGGCTTGGAGGACAGCTGGGGAAGGTGGTCAAGAACCCCTACACTCGAGTCTGCTGTTTTAGGTGGCTTCGAAATGGCCGCCATCAATAAGGGACAGGAAAGGAAGGTAGGCAGGTCACAGAAACCAATCTAGAAATTTCCAAGAGTTTCCAGGTGTGGCCCTGAATCGGGACAAACAGGAAGTGGGAATGGGCCACAGAAGATAATAAATAAGGCAGAACCTGGATTCAGAGCCAAGGGTGGAGTGAAAAGAACATATCATCACTCGTCCTCTCCTCTCCTCTTGTTCTGTGTGGACAAGGCCATGTCCCAGGGGATCACTGGAGGAAGGACCAGGGTTCTGAATGAGTACAGGAAAGAGAAATTAATTCCATCCTCACTGAGTCATATTAGATTGGGTCTGTGTGTGTGTACACGTATGTATGTGGATGTGTGTGTACATACACTGGTGTGTGTGTGTGTGTGTGTGTGTGTGTGTGTGTGTGTGGTCATATGTGTGTGTGCACTAGTGTGTGCACATATGTGTGTTTTGGCCAGATATCAAACCTTGAGTGCTGTTGGCCAGAGTCTGTCCACTGTATTTGGAAATACAGGTCTGTCATTTGCCTGGAACCCATTAGGATAAGCTAGAGGCTGGGATAGCTAGCCAGCAAGCTAAGCCCTAGGGATCTATCTGTCTCCATCTGCCCACTGCTGGTATTACTGTCATGAGACACTGTGCTCCACCAGGATCCACCCAGCTCAACTGTTGATGTGGATTCTGGGGATTGAACTCAGGACCCCACACTTGCACATCCAGCTCTTTACCAGTTGAGTTGTCATCCCAGTCCTGGGGCTCCTTTTGATGCATACTGAAAGGTTTGAAACTGGCACCTTTCCTTACCCCTAAATCTATGCTCCCAAGAGACTTGGAGAAATGACAAGCCTCTCATTCTCTCTCATAGCTCAGACTAAAATTTAAACACTTCCTTGATTCTGTCCCCTACCAAACACACAGCCCCAAACCAAACATTGCGTTTATGGTTTAGGTTGTTGCTGCCAAGTCATGGAGCAACCTCTGTTTTGTTTTAAAATTTTAGTGTCACCCCATTAAAGGCCACTAGGAGCATATTTGTAAGTAAATAAAGCTTGGGTTTACTAGGACTACTGATGTTGGGGAGAATCCTTTAAGCGCAGCCTGGGTCATTTCAGAAAGAACCTGAGCTGGCTGAGGTAATAAGGTATTTTTCATGAAAGCCTGAGGCCCTCTCTTTGGGTCCCCAGCATCCACGGAAGAAGCCTAGTAGTGCAAAACCTGTAATCCCAGCACTGGGGAAGCAGAGGCAAGGAGATCCTGTGGGTTTGCTTTTTAGTAGGTCCAGCCACATTCATAATCTCTTGGTGAGGTGAAAGACTCTGTCTCAGAAAAACCAGGTAGAGAATGAGAGAGCAAGACACTTGACACCAACCTCTGACTCCTACATATACACATGCACACGTGCACCTGTACACCCATGCACACGTGTGTGTGCATGCGCGCGTGTACACACACACACACACACACACACACACACACACCAATCTTTATAAAAGGAATGAAGCAAGGAATCTGCTATAGGACTTAGGGATGTCTCAGGAAGCTCTGGGTTGGGTGCAACTGGAAAAGAACACCTCATTGATTATATAGCCCGATAGATCCCATTTATAATAAGTGGACACAAACATAGAGGTAACTGTACAATTGGTAAAGAAGTAGCCATCACTTATTTTAGCCAGAGGGCATATGTGTTTATAGATGGCAAACTGATCTTGCATTTACGATCTCAGGATGATCGTGCATAATGTTGATATTTTGTGGGTTATTTATTCCAGATGGGACATTATGGCCAACAGTGAGCCTCAGGCCAGCATGTTAAGTGGAAACTCCTAGAACTGGAAGTCAGGGCAGTCCTAAGGTGTCAGCAGCTGCTTTGATCTTTAGAATGGGTAGTTCTGTCGCTTCTGCAGCACAGATAGTTGTCTTCTGATTGTGTGTCCACCTAAGGGTGGGGATCTGTCCTTGAAAATCATTCTGCGGCATCCCTTGTTCCTTTGAGGGATCCTTGTTTTGTTTTGTTTGTGAGTTGCACCAACACTCTATGCTCCCTTTGCTGTAATTTTACTCCCAGACCACAGAGAATTGTCCAGTTCTACCGTACCAACCCTCACCTCTTCTCTCTCTTCTTCTTTACAAAGGGATTGGCTCTGTCTCTGGTGTTTGGAATTTCTTCCTTGGCTTTGAATGTTTCTACTATTTCACATCTCATTTCCACAAAGTGTTTGGTATCGAAGGGGGAAGGCTTTAGGTGAACTCCAGCTGCCATGTTGACCTGGGACTAGTGAGTTTGTCTGGACCTTTCTCTGGGTTGCGGTCCCTTAACTTATGGCACCATTATCAGGAGATTTTCTATCTTCCACAGAGTCCTGGATTGGAACTGTTACCTAATTTTGTAAGTATTCTCAAGGATAGCTTAGCTTGTGAACAATTTGTTTTTTTGTCTCTTAAATTTTTGCCAAGACTAAAAGTGAAAAGCCAGGCACAGTGGTGCACGGATGCGAATGAAGCCACTGAGGAGGCTTTGGTCAGAGAATGATATGGACCGTGGCAGGGGAGGGGGAGACAGAGAGACAGAGAGAGATTTCAGCAAAATTGGTTGGCTCTCTCAACAGTGTTTTTGCCATATTGTAGCAAACCACAGCAAGAACTTGATTCAGGATCCTGAGCTTGAACCAAATTTAATCTCTCGATCTAGGGGCCAGAGGATGCTATGGGGTGCTGGGCAAACTTTTGTCTTTATCCATTGGGCCTCTAATGACCAGACCTCCCCCGACCCCTGGCTTGTAATGAACCCTGTTGAGCAGCCATAGCCTTAGAAAGATGTGTCTCTCCTCGATCTGTTGGAAAAGATAGTCTATGGATGGAAGAATCGTGCAGCAAGTCTCATGTGTCTATGGTCCTTATAAAGCCTCTAAGGCAGGAGCCCTAGAGAGCATTCATCAGGTCTTGGGACTGCTCCAGAGGTGGTGAGATCCTGAGACTCAGCTTAGATTCTGGGACATGTGGAAGGATCTTGGGTACAAGACTAAGGAGGTCGCCTCATTCTCTCATATGTTAGCCCTCTGGACACATAGACATACATTTAAGTGCAAGGGTAATCATTTATTGCACTGCAAGAGCAAGAAATTTGTGCGGAATGATCATGGGTGGGGCAAAGAGAAATTTAAGAAAGCTTTTAATTCTCGATGTGTTGTCCTGGGTAACTAGGGAAGATGCTGGAGAGACCGGGATTGCACTTTTCTGTGAGACAGGATGGAAATCAGATCGCAGAATTTGTCTCAGGATGCTCCATGGACAGGAAATGGTAATGCTGGAGTCCTGGTGAGAAGTCTCCACTCAGCACGGAGTAATCCAGGAAGAAAGAATAAAGGAACCCATTAAGCACTTCTTGGATTGACTTCTGGACAGAGAGGCACTCTATTGTATAGAACAAAGGATGAAGAAATAGATCTTGCCCTGCAATCTAATCAACATTATTTGTCAGAAAACAGGGATTAAAGGCATAGAATAAATGACTCTTTCCTTATGGAAGGCTTATGAAAAATGAAGTAACGAAAGGTCTGAGGCTTGTTTCCACAACCTTCGGCATAAGAAGCTCTGAAGAATGGTCATTGCCTTGAGGAATAATGGTGAAAGCCTTGGCCACTTTTAAAGACTTTCATACATTGCCTGAGTGAAGTCTTGGGAAATGGGAAAGAGGGGTCAGAGGAGTCTGCTCTCCAGACTGTAGGAGAAGTGGAGATCATGCAACTCCACTTCCAGGTAAGAAGCCAAGGTTGTACGGAGTTCAGATGAAGATCGTATTGTGCAGAGTGGGATGGAGTAGGACCGCAGTCTCTGAAGAGCAGTCATACTCACATCCTGCTACTCTCTGTTTCAAACTTTAACTCTTAATGACACTTAACACATCGCTGAGCCCTTTTTACACAACCATGCAGCAACTATCGAAAACTCACTCCCTTGTTTTCTTGCCTAAGTGCTTGGGTCACTTTGCTTTAGAGCTCAAAATAGGGCAAGATAATCACAAATCCACATAATTCAAAGCCATTTTTCAAGCCCTCCTCAAAGACTCCTTATCAAATCATTCTTATAATAATTTGGGGGCACAATAATAATGCTTTTGGAAGGCCTGGTCCATGCCCACCCCCACCTTGCTCTCACTGGAGATTGCCCACCTGGAGGCTCAGGCCTTTCTTCAACCTCAGGCCTGGAGACAGCGATCTGCAGGATGAGAACAAGAACGTGTTCAGGTACCAGGTCCACGTTATTCCCCGAAGAGGAAATGAGGTGCCTCTCCAGCTTTCAATGAATGGTTGATAGCCAATCCCCCAGGTTCATTTCTTCTATGATATAATATTCAGGATGAGAAAAATAAGTGAGTCCTGACTTACCAGTCTTGGTTAGGTCAATGATATTGTCCCTAGTGATTCCATGTGCCACACATAGTTTTGCAAACTTTTCCTTGATGTCTGAACTCAGATCCTTTGTTCTGCCTGTGAAAAGAGCAGCAGAGAGTGTAGCAGCTGTGTCCTAGGCATTGACCACAGAACTAAGTGAGGGGACAGGGGCTCCCCCATAAGGATGAGAAAATGGCTGGTGACATGGTTGACAGGTGTGGGTCCAATCTATCCTGAATGTGGCACCCACGGAATGCCTTCTGGCACACGGAGAGATTTCAGAGTGTGCCCATCAAAGTGCTCAAGGCAGGGTGCAGGTGAACATCCTCGACCTTCAGGAAGTGAGAAAGAGGCGGACCAAGCTGGGAAGACCATACTAAAGCTAGAGTTTCCTTACTGTTTTCCCACCACAAGATCAGTGTCCGTGTGGAAATACTTTACCATAGAGCTCCATCAGCTGGAAGGTTTCCCCGTTGTTGACATTAACGAGATGAAACATGACATAATTGTCATAGTCTGTCTTAAGTATAGTAAATGTATTCTCTCCGTCATCTGTGGAGGAAATGGGACACAGCTCAGAAATTCTCTGGTCTGCATGAAATTATGTAAACCCTTTACCTGTTCTACCCCAAACATAAAAATCATTAAAATACATATCCTGGAAGAGATGGGGGGCGGGGATGTCTGCTGCTTCCCATCTGTAGCTTTCTGGACTTGATGAAGTAACTTCTAAGGAAGGGGCCCTGGGACGACGCCCACTAGAGAACACTTAGCCACAGCAGTGACTCACTCTCTCTCATCCTCTCTGAGGCTTACCTGCCTCCCTCAGCACCTTCAAGCGACACGTCTGTCTTTCGTAAGTCTGCTGTCTGACATGGCTACATCCTGATCAATGTGCACCGCTGCTAGCTACCGGGCAGTATCAGATTCCACCTCACCATACTTATCTCCCTTGCCTGCCACAGGGTGCTAGCTACTAGATGGCCCCCATGTCCCTGGCTAAATCAACCATGTCAGGAAGTGCTTGAGATTCTACAAGGGGTTGTGGTGAGTTCCCTAGTAGAAAGTTTGACTGGGAGGTGCAAGTTCCTGAGTTCAAATTCCAGCAACACACACACACACACACACACACACACACACACACACACACACACACACGATAAAGGTGGTAGGGTTTGCTAATTTTCTTGTGGATAGATATATAGACATTCTATATACTTACACTCAACAAAATATTCGCCATCCTTTGCTGTTTTGTCGGCAACCAAAGAAAATTCTGTGCACACTCCATTTTCCCTGTAAAACAGAGCAAGCTGGTGCTTAGGGGAATTTTGATCTGGCTGGCTTCTTCACCCTCTACTCTATACGTATCTCCAGTTTCTGATTCCATTTACCTTTTGAATATTTTTGCAAAATTAGCAAAATGGCTTTTTTTAAAGTTTATTTTGTTTCTGTCTGATATTTAGTAATCACGAATTTGCTCTTATTTCTTCTTCCTCAGCTAAGGGCAGACACCTCACTTACTTAATACGGAACGTGAAGCCTAAGGAATTCTCCAAGACATCGATATGCTGCACAAAAACTCTCATGCTGCCGTTCTCTTCTATCTTTTCTCTTTTATCAGAGGCCACGACAATAGAAAACCAATCCCCATTGAGCTGTAATGGATAAGAAAATGCTTAAGGGAGAAGGGGGTAGGGATACCACATGGACGTGTTTCTTCTTGAATTTGCTTGATAGAGTTGTCACAATACCTAACATTCTGCCCCCGCCTCTCAGTGAGATCAGAGGTCCCCAAACCTTGTTAGATCTGAATACCATACAACTGGTCTTACTTCAAGGTCTGAAGCCATTCATTTGTCTAATAGAACAGGCCACTGTACCCGTCCCCTCAGCGGACCAGCTTGGCTTCAAGAGTTCTCCAAAACACTCTCTGAGTCAGAAGTTACTATTCGCTGAGCCTACCTTGTCCACATCGAGGTTCCCTCTCTCGAAACTAGCTTCTTCTGCATGGCCACAGACCAGGGTCAGGCCCAGACACAGCAGCAGCAGCAACAGCTTCATGTTGGTAGGGAATAGAATTGCCTCTCTGTCGGGACAATCTCTCTGCTGATGGTGCCCACACTCCACCTCCAGCACTTTGCTCGTCTTTATACTCTCTCTGGGTTCGAGTGTTTTTTTTTTCTCCTTCTCATATGGGCCTCCTTCCCTCAGGCTTTGTGGAATGTTTTCTCATGTTCTGATGTGAAGCCAAGGATTGTTCCTGCCCTTTTGAAACTTGGCAACCTCATCTCCTATGGATTGATTCTATCACTCATACATTTCGCAAAACATATTCCCAAGAAAAACAGTGGGTGTTCTAGAGGGCCATCTGGATCCAGATGCACCTTTGGATCTGACTTGAATCAGAAAGCCAGTAATGGAGTGGGTGGGTACTGAACTGGAAGGTCAAGCATGGAGAGAATCTTTGTTTGAAGACTTGAGTGGAGTGTGGAAGAAGCTGAATTACTTGGGTTTTCTTTGAAAAGATTCATACACATTTCATGCGTATGAGCATTGGTTTTGCATGTGTACCATGCACACACCTGGGGCCAAGGAAGTCAGAAGGAGGTCAAAAGAAGGAGGCAGATTCTTTGAAACCTGTTCTTGCTGAGGACCCAGGTTCAATTCCCAGCACTCACATATCATCTCACAGCTGACACTAGCTCCAGTCACAGGAAATGACCTTCTTTTGGCCCCTGTGATCTCCTGTACACATGTGGTACATATGAACTCACTCATTCAGGCACATATGCATAACAATAATAAATCTTAACTTAAAAAGATTATCAGGAAGGGTCTTCCGAAGCTAAGCTGAAAGCCCCCACCCCCAAACCCACCCCAAAAGATTGACCTCAGAATGCAAACAGCTAACTTAGTAAGGTAAACTGCTTCAGCTGTTTACCTCAGAGAACGTTGGACTTTAAATGACTGGACATAATCTCATCATTAAAGAAAAACAAAGGTATTGTTCAAAGTCATATTTGCTGATGGAGGTCCAAGTAGAAATGATGTCAAGAGTCTGCTTACAAAGAAACACCATTGTAAATGGGAACATATTTTGTATCCGTATAAATTGTATTTACCCTGGAACTAGAAACATAAAATAGTGTTTGATGTGGGGAAATAAAGAATTCAAGAAGGAGGCAAGTCCTCGATAGGTTTTATTTCCACTTTGCATCAACTCTCTATAGTATGTACTATTTATTTTCATCTTTCCATAGTGTTAGCTAAGACTCAGAAAGATCAAGTAACTTACAAGGCCATACAGCCAGTCAGCGAGAGAACTTAGATTTAAACCCAAGCCTGTCCATCTGACTCAGGAGCCTTTGTTCTTATTAACTCCATACACAGGTCTGGATGTTTTTACCTGAAGGGAGGATGGTTAAATAGTTGAAAGAGGAATAAACAGCACTGTAGAGCTCCAGACACATCAGACTGAAACTGCACGTGGGTTTCTTCAAAGTATGGAGGAGTGGGTGTAGCTTGAGATTGAATGAGACATGACTACTGGCCCCTCTTGGTCTACAAGTATTTGGTAAATGCTTGACTAGGGGGTTATCATTTTTCTTTTCTCCTATTCCTCTTTCTCCTGCTCCTCTCCCCTCCTCTTCCTTTTTTTTTGGTTGATTATGGTGTGTGTGACACATGTGCACATATGTGCACACACCTGTGCCTTTGCTAGTATACACAGGAGTCAGAACAGGGTGCCACTTTACTTTATCCCCTTCAGACAGGGTCTCCCTCTGAATCTGGGACTTAGTGTGTTTCAGATAGGCTGGCTGGCCAGTAAGTTCCAGCAATCCTCCAGTCTCCACCATCTACCTAGTGTTGGGGTTAAAGGCAGCCATGGCCAGCTTTTTTAATGTGAGTTCTGAGCATCTGCTCTGACCTTGCTGGGAGCCCGCACAGCCCTCACAGCCCGTACTTCTCCCCTGATCTGTCGTCCCAGCAACTCACATAGAGGCTGGCCTTGAGCTTCCTGAGTTTCTGAATGGTCTTGGATCTGTGGCAATCCCCCAGCTCCAGCATCCTGAATGCTAAGATTACAGGTTGTAGCACCATGTCTGGCTATAGATTACTGCTTTTCTAGTAATGGATGAGAAGATGCTTCCGCAGCAGAAGGCAACAGCCAGTCTCTTCCACTTAACACTCCTCAGTACACGTGGGATGTTTGTGTGACTGAAGCACTGAGGCTGTTAAGAAATGACTAGACAAAGCAGGTGGGTGAGGGATTTAAGGAGTATACCTGTAACCAGCTAATGGCCCATTTGTAACTAGCTAGCATTTCTGAAACTGACTAATAGGAAAATGATTTAATGACATTTACCTGAGTCTTACCCTCAGCTAATTGAATAAATAACCCATTCAGAAAGCCTGCGGAAACATTCGAGTCACTCACATGGTGCCAGGGTGTGTTTGGGGCCAAGAAGAACATCAATGAACACGGGCTTATTTGATTCATGTCCCAGAGAGTAAATATTCTGTAGTCCCTCCAGCAGAGTGACAGATAGGACTGCTGACCCCAGCTCAACATCAGTTCTAAAGCACCTGCTTGTGTCAGCGTCAGAGGATGCTTGGAGCCACTGGAATCCACCTGCTTAACTCCCAAAACCTAGAGCAGGCCCCAGAAAACAGGCAGAAACAAACTTTAGGGGACAAAGAGATTATTGGCCAGGAACTCGTGAAGGACGAAGGGAGCTAGGAGACAGCAGAATCAAGGAAGGGAAGTTACCCTGTGGTAGGCAGAAATGCTATGCCAAGTTTTGCTTGATCATGGGGGGGTGCACCCCAAAGAGACCAGCATCTCAGCTCAAAGGAAGGGAGTCTGAAGCAGTTAACAGTTGGGACGGCTAGCTATTCACACTCCTCACAACCAAGCAGTCTTTTCTTCAAGGTTGGGGGTGGACTCTAAGCTACACTGCTTCCTGATGTCTGGGATTTCATTCTGCTGTCCATGAGTAGTCTTTCTTCAGAGGGCTCGAGTCCTCTCCCCAATTAGGTATCTGTCACAGGATCATTGCAATACAAAGATATTTAACTCAGGGTAATCTGTAAGCCACCGAGGCCAGGAACCATGCGTTCACACTACTGCATGCTCAGACGGGTCAGGGCCTTGGCAGGCACAGTGTTAGCCTTCAGTCACCAATGGCTGATGGAGGGCAGGCAGGATGACACCAGAAGAGGGAGAGACTGGAGAGATGACTCCCGGTTAAATTCCCAGCACCCACAGGAATCCATAAGTCTAGTTCCAGGGATCCGACACCCTATGTGGACACTGCGTGCATGTGCTCTACAGACATACATGCAAGCAAAACATTCATGCACATAAAATAATCTATTGTTTTAAGCACAGGATAATTGACCAGACTAACAGGAACTAGGCAGGGGCCTTCTAGGGTGTGGGGAGAATGGATACATACGTGAAGGCCATGGCAAACAGGAGTACAAATAGTTCAGAGCGCCAAAGGAAACCTTGCTAGAACACAGTGAACACAGGAATTATGAAATGAGTCAAGGCTAGAAAGGGAGTTATGTCCGTTTGCAGGGGCTGCCCTCTGGAAGTCATGCAGTATGGGTGACTTCAGCAAAAAATAGACTTTCTCCTTTCTGGCAACTAGAACTCTGGGAGCAAGATGTTCGCTGGGGCTTGCTTCTTCTGAGCTCTTCCTCATTGGTGGAATCGTGTTCCCAGGTCTTCAGGAAGTCTCTTCTCTGATCCATCCTGTATCCTAGTCTTTTCTTTTGAGGACACTGGTCAGGCATCTTGACTTAGGGTTCACCCTGAAGACCTCATCTTACCATAATTACACCAAATCACAACCTCAGGCACTGTGGGTAAAGCTTCCAATGTACGAATTTTTGGTGGGCACTCTTATCCAGGATCAGCTTATGTGGGCCCGTGAGGAGCTTGGTAGGGGTTGGTTTTCATGTATCTGGGAAGGACCTGAAGCATTTTAGAATTACAGTAGGAGCATGGTCAGAGGTGTGCTTTCAAAGTTCATCTGGCTGCATTTGGATAACAAAGACCAACGGGAAGGCAGGAGAAGAGAGAAAAAAGTTGCTATCAGTGGTTCCCAAACATGTGGATCGAGACTCTACATGTGTTCTCAAAGTGTGGGTTGTGACCCCCACCTGAGTCACATGTCCTATATCCTGCATATCAGATATTTACATTTCAATTAATAACAGCAGCAAGATGACATTTATGAAGTAGCAACGAAATACGTTTATGGTTGGAGGCCACCATAACATGAGGAACTGTATTAAAGGGTCATAGCATCAGGAAGTTTGAGAACCTTTAGGCAGGAGATCATGAAGGAAGTTACTGGAACATGCTGGCAAGAGATCATGTAAGCTTACTCTCGATGGCTGGAATTAGAGGGAGGTCTATAGAGAAAGTACATGGTGTTCAGAGAATGTGAGGTGTTAAGTACACATTGGTATTCTGTATCCTTATATAGATACAATTTAGAGTTCTTACGATTAATATCATGACCAAAAGCAACTTGAGGAGGAAAGGGTTTATTTTAGCTTACAGTCTATCATGAAGGGAAGTTGTGTGTGTGTGTGTGTGTGTGTGTGTGTGTGTGTGTGGTGGGGGGACTCTATGAGAGAACTTGGAGGCAGGGACTAAAGCAGAGGCCTTAGGAGAACATGGCTTCCTGGCTCGTTCCCTGTGGATTGTGAGTCTGCCTTCTTATATACCTCAGAACACCCTGCCCAGGGTGGTACTGCCATAGTGAGGTGGGTCCTCCCGAATCAGTTTCCTAGAGGCATTTTCTCACTTGAGGGTGCCTCCTTCCAAATAACTCTAGCCTGTGTGGAATTGAAACAAAAACAAAAATAAAGAAATGACCCAAGAAAGTTAGTAATAAAGGAAAGAAAAAACAAAACACCAAAACAAATAAAAAACAACTGTACATGAGAAACAATAACGATAATGCCTCTGCCTAGTGTTTTGAAACCTGACGTCGGTATCCCTGCGTACAGGTGGACGTGAAGGCATCTATGTGCCGTTGACTGATCCACACAGATGCTGGATGCATGCGAGTCGCTGAGATGCTGGTTTAAACCTTCGTGATGTAGGCACCTCTTGCTTCTGTCTTCCTTTTCTTCTTCTTTCTTCATTACCCATAATTTTCTGTGTTTTATGCTGCAAATATTTTTATAAGTTATCTCAGGACTTCCCCCCTGACATTAACTGAACCGAACCTATATAACCGCCATTTACAGGTCAGAAACGGAATTGTGGCGGTTCATACAGTTCACTGAACGGTGGATGCTTCCGTGGACGTTAATTCTTTTTTAACTGAAGCATTAGTGGTTTTAAAATTCAGAATGTAAAAATATTTTAGCCACTTATGTGTAAAACTTAAAACTGGATACCTGAAGAAGTGCTTAGGGTTGGGAGGCGCCTCGGTCATTGATACTGTCTGGAGACATGCTTCCAGAGGGCAGGATGGACAGAAGTTCCCAGCAGCCCCATCGAGCAACTCACAACCACCTGCAGCCCAAGTGCCCTTGTCAGGCCTCGGCGTGCACTTGCAGGCCTACGTGCGCGCGCGCGCGCGCGCACACACACACACACACATACACACACACACATTAAAATTAATCTTAAACGATCAAATATAACAAGAAATGCTAAAAATGGGCTTATTATATGTGTCTATGAAGATGATATGACAATGATTGGTTTATCCCTCATAATTTATCTGATAAACAGCAATTCAGAAGTAATTTCATTGTAAGCCTGAGAACTGGTTTTCTGAAGAGATGATCGCTTTGGTTTTATTTAGATGCAAAGGAACTTTAAATAGTTTTCAAATGACTACAAAGAATGGACCTACTTGAGATGGAAATTAAAAAAAAAAAAAAAAGAAACTCCAGTCTTAAATACAGTATAAATCTAGTGTCGGAAATTTGTTTATAAATAATAAAATGACTATAACTGTGTTAGAGTGCAGAGAAGTACCACTCTGTGTGACATTCCGTGTTAATTGGTTGTGGCGCTCAGCTTAATCTCATACAGTTTCATCCATCCACTATGCAATACAGTTTTAATTAGATATATAAAAATATAGAGGAGCCAGTCAAATACTACTGACAAACCAAATAAGGACTGAAACTCTGGAGATAATAGGACAGACCCGATAACCAAACCACGGCCTTTGTAATTACGCATGCGAAGTTCTGTTAAGCTCATCTACAGACTAAAGAGTAAGAATCTTAACCACACCAAGAAATCTATGCTGGGGGTTCACAGAGCCAGTGCAGCAAGGTGTAGGGTTGCCCCCTACTGGCCAACCTCAGTGTTGCGCTGTATCCTACAGCCGCATTGCTGGGGCTTCCTTTGTGCATGTTAGGTCTCTGTTATGTTTGTGCTT
Organism: Rattus norvegicus; assembly: GCF_021556685.1. Classification (NCBI taxonomy): domain Eukaryota; kingdom Metazoa; phylum Chordata; class Mammalia; order Rodentia; family Muridae; genus Rattus; species Rattus norvegicus. The sequence continues at coordinate 80,051,698 of NC_141538.1, forward strand.
ATAATTTGCAGCCAGTAGCTGGAGAGTTGGAGCACAAAATTTGTACTCATCATCGTCCTTTTTAAAAATAGAAAAGTCGAGGCTGGAGAGATAGCTCAGTGGGTAAGGGCACTCGATGCCTTCACACAGGACCTGAGTTCAGTTTCCGGCATACACAGACTAGCTCGCACCCATCCATACCTCCAGTTTCAGAAGATATGACACTTTATTCTGACCTCTTCAAGCACGAGTTGTATATGTGGTGAACAGACATACATGCAGCCAAAACACTTATACACATAAAATAAAACTAAAAAACGTCTAACCAGACAAGTCAGGACTGGAGAGCTTTGTCACCGGTTAAAAGCATAGGGCTGTTCTTTCAGAGGACTTAGGTTTGGTTCATGGCACCCACATGGTGGTTCACAACCATCTGTTCATCCAGCTCCAAAGGATCCGTTTTTAATCTACATTAAAATATTAATCTCATCTTTCATTACAAATGTTTCAGGCTAATGTTTCAACGAAAAGCCTTGGTTACTAGTCTTTTAACCTCAGAGTTACATTCTGTTCTTTTGTTTTTTGGGTGCTGAGGATTGAATGAGGATGTCATGGTTACAAAGTCACCATTCACCACCAGTGGCCTATACCCTTGTTTCTGAAGTTCGATTCTTTTACTGGAGTTACTTTAGATAGTCTGAGGTTTTTCTCCATAGGAAACTGTTCTTGGTCCTCTCTTGTGAGTTTGTCTTAGCACTTTTTTTCTGTTCCCATCCTTTTGCGAATGCTTTCATTACTTCTTACCCAATACAAATCAAATGTAAGTGTCTTTGTGGTATTGTATTAAGTGGGGTTCCCTAGAGGAATAAAACTTACAGTGTGTGTGTGTGTGTGTGTGTGTGTGTGTGATTAGTTTATTAGAATGGCCTACACACTGTAGTTCAGGTAATCTATTAACATAAAGTCCATGAATTCAGGAGTTGTTTAGTCCACAAGGTTGGATGTCGTAGCTGTTTTTCAGTGTATGTCAGAATTCCAAAGTAGGCCCTAACACTCATGAAGGAATGGACCTGCTAGCCAGAGGAAGAGGAGGCTCTAGGGAGGGATCTTCCTTCTTCCACATCTTCTATGTAAGCTGTCTGCAGAGCGGTTGACCCAATTTCAAGGTGGACCTTCCCTCCTCAAAAAAAAAATCCGGATAAAAAGTGTGTCTTTCCATCTTCAATTGACTTAGCCACTCTCTCACACGTGCATTGGCTGTTAAGGTTTAGCTATTTCCGGATGTCGTTGAGAACCAAGAGCAGCCATTACAAGCCCACCCCTGCTCAATGTGACACACAATCACATCTCTTTGTCATGCTTAATTTTCAGGTGGAAGTAACAGCCAGGTCATAACTGTGCCTGTGTAACTACCCCATGTACAGCCTCAAAGGTGTTATGTGTTTAACAGAGTCATAATTGTACACAGCGTGATGTAAGCATCCCTCGTACAACCATAAATGCATTATAAATTTTATGATGTTCCTTCAAGGGACATTCCTTTGATATGTCAAAATTTAAATATGACAACTACTGATATTCTCTTAATCGTTCTGATACTCCATGACAAAGAAATAAAACATGAAAATCTGTACAAACACATTCTTAACAAAATACTGCGCTGAGCTGCCTGCTGCACTCCCCCGGACCCCCAGCTCCATTGTCCAGCCACTGGAAATAAAGAAATGAATTAAGCACTTTCTAGAATTCAATGATACCTAAACCACACAAAGACTCAATAAATAAAGAGATCTTCAGACCAATTTCCACTATGAACATTGATGCAAATATTCTCGATAAAATGCTTGCAAACTGAATCCAGGAACACATCAAAAACATTATTCACCATGATCATGTAGGCTTCATCCCAGGGATACAGGGATGGTTCAATGTACAGAAATCCATCAATGCAATCCACTGTACATACAAACTAAAAGAAAAATATCACATGATCATTTCACTAGATGCAGAAAAAGTCTTTGACATAATCCAACACTCCTTCATATTAAATGTCTTGGAGAGATCCGAGTTATAAGGTGCATTTCTAAACACAATAAAAACAATATACAGCAAACCAAAAGCCAACATCAAAAAAATAAAGAAAAATATAAAGCAGTTCCACTAAAATCAGGGATAAGACAAGGCTGCCCATTTTCTCTCTATCAATTTAACATAGTGCTTGGAGGAAGTTCTAGCTAGAGCACTAAGACAACTAAAGGAGATCAAAGGGGAACAAATTGGAAAGGAAGAAGTCAAGGTATCACTATTCACAGATGATGTGATAGTACACGAATGTGACTCCCAAAATTCTACCAGCTGATACACACCTTCAGCAAAGATGCTGGATATAAAATTAACTCAGAATAAATCAGTAGCCCTCCTTTATAAAACAATAAACAGGCCGAGAAAGAAATTAGGGAAGCAGCATTCTTTACAATAGCCATGAATAATGCAAACTATGGTGGTGTAACTCTAACCAAGCAAGTGAAAGACCTGTATGACAAGAACTTCAAGTCCCTGAATAAAGAAATCAAGGGAGTTATCAGAAGATCGAAATAACTCCCATGCTCATGGGTCAGTAGGATTGACACAGTGAAAATGGCCATATAGCCCAAAGCAATCTATGAGTTCAGGGCAACTGCCATCCTAATTCCAACGCAATTCATTACAGAGCTTTACAGAGCAGTTCTCAACCTCAAATAGAAAACCAAAAACCCAGGATAACCAAAACAATCCTGAACAATAAAAGAACCTCTGGAGGAATCACCATCCTGATTTCAAGCTGCACTACAGAGCCAATAGTAAAAAAAACTACACCGTGTTGTTACAGAGACAGACAGGTTGATGAATGGAATAAAATCAAAGGTCTGGAAATCATACACACACACACACACACACACACACACACACACACACACACACACACCTATGGACACTTGATTTTTTGATAAAGAAGCCAAAATCATACGATGGAAAAAAGAAGCATCTTCAATCAAATGGTGCTGGTTTAACTGAATGTCTGCATGTAGAAGAATGCAAATAGAGCCATATCTATCACCCTGCACAAAACCAAGTCCAAGTCGATCAAGGACCTCAACATAAAACCGGACATACTGAACCTAGTAGAAGAGAAAGTGGGGGAACTTCCTTGAACACATTTGCACAGGAGACGAATTCCCAAAGAACACCAATAACTCTGGGCTACAGAGCTAAACAGAGAATTCTCAACAGAGGAATCTTGAATGGCTGAGAAGCACTTAAAGGAATTTTCAGTGTCCTCAGTCCTTAGGAAATGCAAATCAAATGACTCCGAGATTCCTATACCAATCAGGATGGCTATAATCAAAATGTGAGGTGACAGCACATGCTGGTGAAGATGTGGGGAAAGGGATTATTCACCCATTGCTGGTGGGAGTGCGAACTTGGACAACCACTTTGGAAATCAATTTGGCAGTTTTCAGAAAATTGGAAATGAACCTGAAGTCTCAGCTATATGCCCCAAACATACCCTGCTCTACCACAAAGACACTCGCTCAACTGTGTTCATAGCAGCTTTATTTGTAGTAGCCAGGAATCGGGAATAGCTCAGATGTTCCTCAACTGCTGAATGGAAAAAAGAAAATGTGGTACATCTACACAGTGAAATACTATTCAGCTATTAAAAACAAAGAGTTCATGAAATTTGCGGGCAAATGTATGGAACTAGAAAATATCGTCCTGAGTGAGGTGATTCAGATCCAGAAAGATACGCATGGTATCCAGTCACTTATAAGTAGACATTAGCCATAAAGTGCAGGATAACCATACTACAATCCACAGACTCAAAGGTAATTAGGAGGGCCCAAGGGAGGCTTCATGAATCTCACTCAGAAGGAACAAAATAGTCATCAAAGGGAGATAGGTGGGAGAGGGGGTGAGGAGGGGACTGTGATCAGGTGTGGGGAGAGGGTGCTGGGAAGGTCTGGGTGTGAGAACAGAAACTGGTGGGGGCAATTCTGGAACTAGCTGGAGATCTAGGATAAGGGAGGCTCTGGGGAGGCTATAGGGATGACCTACCTTAGACTCCTACTAGCAGTGAATATGGAGATTGAAGTGGCCATCTCCTACAGCCAGGCAGGACTTCCAGTGGAAGGAGGGAGACATTAATCCAGCTACAAAACCTTCAACCCAAAATCTGTCCTGCCTCCATGACGTTCAGGGACAAAGATGGAGCAGAGTTTGAGGGAATGGCCGACCAATGACTGCCCACCTTGAGATCCATTCCATTGGAGAGTCAACCCTGACGGTCTTAGTGATACTCTGCTATGCCTGGAGACAGCAGCCTGGCATAGCTGTCCCCTGAGAGGCTTCATCCAGCACTGAATGGAAACAGATGCAGACACCCACAGTCAAACATCAATCAGGCCGAGCTCGGGGACTCTTGTAGAAGAGCTGGGGATAGGACTGAGCGCTGAGCTGGACAGGGCAAGGACACCACTTGCAGACCTACTGTTGTGCTAGAACCTCTTCTGGTACTAAAATCTGTATTAGTCAGGGTTCTCCAAAGGGACAGAACTTATAGAATGAAAGAGAGGGGCTCTAATATTTACTTCCTCCTTCTGTAATGTAAATTATATTACATCATTTTGAGTTGAGTTTGTCCTTTTTCGATAGTTTCTGGAGGTGTAGAATTTGGTTGCCACTTGAGGTAGTTATACAGGGGGAATCTACTCTTATAACCTTTGACATTGCTTTTTCACCCAGTGAACTGTAACATCCTGTTCTCATCCCATTGCCTTGCAACATTTTCTAACTTACTTTTGAATTTATCCTTTGAACTAATAGTTATCTATATTTGCTTTATTTAATTTCCACCAATTGCTCTAATAAACTCTGCCCACTACCCCAAGTTCCTAACCCTGGATGACTTCTTCAAAGCCTCTACTGTTGGCTTTTAAGCAATATTAATCCATGACCCCGAGGGCCAGACTCTGTCACACAGACACCCTTATGAGTCCTAAACCATTCACGGATTCTCAGAAGACAAACACTGTCTGCCTTGAGCTTATGAGTATCAATAAAGATGCCGTGGCCACCAAGATGTGCTCAGATTCTGGTTAAATATGAGTCGGTAACAAAGGGAATCTTTTTAGCATCTGAACTTAGTGAAAATTGCTTAAAGTTGCTCGGTCAGTGTTGGATAGAGGGAGAATCTGGTTTTTACAGGCTGTATTGTCTTGTGTCATTCCCCATATCTAGTCCAGGGGTGATTTTTGGTTTTGTGTTTTAAACTCTTTTTCAGAGAATGGTAGGTTGTGGGTTGAAGTGGAAACTTAAAGGTTGTTTGGAAAGTCTGTTGTGTAGGATGTCACACAGGCGAAGGCAGGTACAAGATAGAATGAGGCCTGCCATTGGATGAGAAGGAGGGATGAGGGGAGAAAAGTTTTAGAGAGAGGAGGAGACTGGAGTGAGGCAGAGGAAGCAGCGGAGAGAACATGGAGGTGGATGTTAAGATTCCTGTCTGCACATTTACAAGTTATGAACATTCTTAAGGGATGGATGTGGACAGGGCTCTGTATGTTTAGGTGAGCAATTATATCTTATCAATTGGATCAGAGGTTATTGTGTTGTGTGTTCTTTCATGTGGAGATTGAAATCAAAGAGAGTTATGTGGCAGCCAGAGACCCTAAGCCGCCACGGACTTGAGATGTATATTTCTGGCCTGGTTCAACCTGCCTTGGGAACTGGATGGGAAGAGAGATTGTTGCCAGGCTCAGAGAGTAGTCATAGGCAGTGTGGTATGGGATGGAGCAGAGCAGGTGAGAAGCTTTGCTGACTGAGATGAAGATATCTACCAGATGTCTTGGGGCACTATGGTGCCGGATCTAGTACGGGGTAAAAGAAAGCTTTTTTTATAATTTTACAGCAACACAGTTGGATGGTGTTTTGCTAAGGCAAAGTGTGAAGGAATGTTTGGCTGAAGCAGACACAGGAGAGAAGATATTCTGCTAAAGCAAGCATAGGAAAGGACACAGGATGAAGGATTCTTTTCTAACAACATGCATTATTGGTCCACCTTACATGGCATAGTTGAGGTGCAGTTGTCAGGACTCCATAGAGAGAAATGCACCAAAACCTTCTGGTAGAATAGTGGTGTGCTGCAGTTTCTTGGCGGACTCGGGCTGATTGGATGCACATGCTGAGGGAAGACACATCATGGACACATGATGGTTGGAGGGTGTAAATAGGACTCCACAGAGTGACAGACAGAGCCTAGCTTAATGGTACAGCTGTGCAAAGCTTGTGGGTCTCGAGGCTTTGTCGATCTTCACTTCCATGAGACAGACACAGCCAAGAACTTCTGGTGTTCCTGTTGGCCCCTGCTGACTGGATCCTAGGCTGAAGCCTGGCTGTCTCCACTAGGTTGTTACCATTGTTGCTAACTGGATTCTACCAAACTGGACTACTGGTGTATCTGTGAAGTGTTTGCTCATGGATTGAGCTGCTGCTGCTGCTGCACGAACTAAACTGCCAATTTCCGGACAGCACAGATTGGAGTTGCTCCAAAGAACTTTTCTAAACATGTCTACTTCCCTGATATCCTTTCCTTTCTAACTGCCTCTGGTGGGTGGTGGGTTACAAGGAAGGTTAAAGCGTTAAAGAACCGTCATTAAAAATAGGATTTGAAAAAAATTAAGGTTACAGTGGATTGTGTCGGCTTAAATATGCTCGGCTCCTGGGAAGTGACATTAGGGTGTGTGGCCTTGTCAGAATAGGTGTGTCCTTGTTGGCAGAAGTTCATCACGGTGGGGGTGGGCTTTGAGCTCCTATCCTCAAGCTACCCTCCTGGCTGCCCTCATTAGACAGTCTCCTCCTGGCTGCGTTTGGATCAAGATATGGAACTCTCAACTTTTCAATGTCTGCCTGGATGCTGCCTCGCTTCCCACGGTGATAATGAACTAAGCATCTAAAACTGTAAGCTGCCCCAATTAAATGTTTTCCTGTATAAGAGTTACCTTGGTCATGATGTCTCTTCACAGCAATGAAACCCTAAGACACAGATTATTGATTTAAAGGTGACATAAATCATAAAGGAGAACTTTCTCTTCTCCTTCAGTCTCAGCTGAGGGGAACTTTTCTGCTTCTCTGGAGCTGCTTAGAGCAGATATGGGTGGAACAGAGGGAGACTCACCTTAGGTAGCTATTTCCTCCTCCCTGTGTTCATGCTGCTTAGAGGAAAGGGACCCTGGATGAGAGGCCTGGCCTCTCCCCACCTCCACCCAGGGAGCAACCCTGATTGAGACTGACAGTCAAGCAACAAATAAGCAAGTGCTCCTGCTCCCTGAGTGGGGCACGTGTAGGGTGTATGCGTGTGCGTGTGTGTGTGCGTGTGCGTGTGTGTGTGCGTGTGCGTGTGTGTGTGCGTGTGCGTGTGTGTGTGTGTGTGTGTGTGTTTCTTTCTTTAGGTGACCTGGCAAAGCCCAAAGCATTTGGGTCCCCAACAGGACTGGGCATACGTCTTAAGCCAGGGGCTCTCATAGCAGAGGAATCCACTGGTCATTACAGGTAAACAGAACTGACAGAGACACATAGAAAGACACACAGACACACAATGGATTAGGCCCTGAGTTCTGGCAGTCAGTGCTGTCTACACACTGCTTACAGCCTGAATGGTACCTCCATCACGGATGGAGTTATAGGATCTGGGGCCTCTTACACTCCCACTACAGACATAAGTGTTTGGAGATAAAATGAAGGCTAATTCAGAAACTCTGGGTTCTCTTTTCAAATATATCTTAAACTTGTTCTGTGGGCTCACATCAACCACATTCCTTCATTGACCCGCCCTCCTATTTCTAAAGTATAAAGGTCATTTGGGCCAACACAGGCTGATAAGAGTGTCTCCCTTCCAGCACCTTGGAGTCCAGCTTATCAATCACAAATACGTCATAATGTGCTCCCAGTGAACAGGTCCCCAGACTTAGTAGGCCCCAGGACCTCCTGTGTGGGAATCAAAGCCAGATCCTGTGGGAGAGAATCCAGGGCTCACTGGAGCCATCTCTCCAGGCCCTACATCCTAAGTCTTAAAGAGCTCTTCTTTAGGACTCTCTGAGCACACGCTTTAGAACCCTGAAGAACAGAAGTTTTGGTTTGAAGAAAACTGCTATATGACAGACACAAGTACAGTGCACATTTGTGGCCAAGCAGAGTCTCATTCTAGCTCATTGAAGCAGTCACTTAAATTCTGACAGTTAGATATAGTGGGGAGAAATCTGGAGTTCTCTGATGCTTGACCTGGATTTGGTGCAACCCGTGCATGCCTGGCCTTCCTTCTATGTAGTTGCTGGTCCTTATCCTTACACTTCAGTGTCTACTGAACCACCCTCAGCCCTGACATCTAGTTCTCTTACTTTTTTTTTTTCATTCACCTAAGAGAGAATTTATTTTTACTACACAAAATGACTCGAAGCACTAATGTCTACCATTCAGGATACCCTTCTAAAAAGATGCAGGCTTGGGGTTGGAGAGATGGCTCAGCGGTTAAGAGCACTGACTACCCTTCCAGAGGTCCTGAGTTCAATTCCCAGCAACCACAGGATGGCTCACAACCATCTGTAATGGAATCCAATGTCGTCTTCTGGTGTCTGAAGACAGCTACAGTGTACTCACATACATAAAAAAAAAAAAAGATGCAGGCTTTCTGCAGCTCTGTGTACAGTGCCGGACTTCCACTTGGAGAGAAATTACCAATGCCAATGGATCTCGTATTGCACTTTCTTCACTGAAGAGCAATTATGTGGATATAAAAGCACAATATTCTTAGGGTAATCAATAATCCCCCAATACAAGCATGCACATGTGAACACACAGACTTTGCCCATATTTATGCTCATTGTTCTCTGAAATGAGGACGTTGGGAAGAACCAGAATGAAGTATTTAATCACCTATGTTTGGGGCCTACTATTGTGCTACACTGCCTTGTAGATAAAATCCTGAGGGGGACGGAACAGGACTAGACAAGTTCTAACGACTGGGCCATGGTGTTTTGAGATGGGATTTAATGAATATGCTGTCAGAATATAAAAGGTTACAGACAATCAAATATTTTCTTTTCAGGGAAGGGGGTGAGATGGGCCGGTTTTTGTCTTGTTTTGTTTCACTTTGTTTTGACTGGAGAGACTGCTGTGGGTGCTGGGAACTGAATGTTTATTCTTCTGGTTGTGAGATTATCCTTTAATGACTAAGCCATCTCCAGCCCAAGAGTATATTTTGTAAGCTTGCTTCAGAGACATGATCTTAAACCAGTTTCCCAAGTTGGGATTATGATGTGTGAGGGGATGTCAACTGAGAAAATGCTCCTGCTAGAAGGGTACGTGGGAAAGCCTGTGGTGCACTTTCTTGTTTGACGGTTGACTTGAGAACGCTGCCCAGCTCACTGTTGGAGAGGCCACCCTGAGCTGACAGTCCTAATGTACAAGAAAGCAGGCGGAGCATGCTATGAGAAGCAAGCCAGTAAGCAGTACTCCTCTATGACCTGTTACCTCTAGGTTCCTGCCCTGAATTCCCTGGATGGTGAGCTCTAAGCTACAAGATGAAATGAACCTTTTGCTTTTAGTCATGGTGTCTCATCAGCAATAGAACCTATCTAATAGTTTGCAATGGCACACAGGTCTCTTGAAAACAGAATCATGCTGCTGTACAGAACCTTCTGGAATGCTTCCCCACCAAGCATTCTGAAGCAGACTCTGTGAGAAGCTGAGTGAGCAGCGGTATCTGCTACTGGGTAAGAACAGGGTGTGGAGGCATTTGTCGCAATACAGCTGAAATCCTCGGCTAAGACACTTGTGAATTAGCATTCTGAATATGAAATAAAAACTCATCTGCAACAAGAATCCATCCTTAGTTTTTAATAGCAAACAAGAGAAATAAAGTAGTTACAGTTATGAGTCATGTTAACAAAATCTGTGTTCTATAGGAAACTCTTCATGAATATCGAGGTTTAATGCCATACTTCAAACTCGTTCATAAATGAGTATAGAAATCTCAGGTCACTTTGTCAAATAACACTGTGGAATAGACTCGGCTGTATTTTTAAACTGTGTTAATTTGTACATATAAAAGTATTTTAATGTGATATATATTTGAATAAGTCTCATGTACATGATAAAAATGTGAGACATCCATGCTGCACTCCTGTGTTCAGTGGTAGCCCCTATTTTCTTATAGGTTAAAAATCCAAGTCTATTCATATACAAATATATAGGTATAAATGCATATTTATGTACACAGAGGCATAAAAAGACAGACACACATACACAGTCTTTGTCCACAGTGAGAACATACTATATACACTGTTCAACAATCTGATTTCTGTACTTAAACGATATAACAAGTAGCATTCACTACAACACATTGCCAGCTGTTTTCCACATTTTTATTCAACTCTTATTAACAATATCTAGACAAAACTCTCAAAGTTTTCTGTTGAAGTCTTTAAACTAGCACTTGGGAGGCAGAGACAGGCACATCTCTGTGAGTTCAAGGCCAGCCTGGTCTACATAACAAGTTCAAGGCCAGCCTGGTCTACATAACAAGTTCCAGGCTGGTAAGATTCTGTCTCAAACAAAACAAAACAAAACAACTCCACAAAGTTTTCTATTAATTCAGAAGCTAACAAAGACCTTAACAAAGAAAGCTAGACGATACCAGAGGGTACCCTCACCTGTATTTTACACAGGCCGTAAGTATGCAGTAAGCATAAATGCAAATTAAATACTAATTGTGGTGGCTAAGCACATGCCTAAAAAGTTCATGAGTTATTTTATCTTATCGTTTGTTGCCCTAATTAACATTTTCACAAATGAGCGGTGTGTGTGTGTGTGTGTGTGTGTGTGTGTGTGTGTGTGTGTGTGTGTGTCAACACGAGTACCGTTTCTCAGGAGCACAGTACCCTGTCTATAAAAGTTTTTCCCTCTGACCTATGGCTTGTAAATTAAGCAAGTCTGGTTGGCCAGGTAGTTTCAGGGATTCTCCTGTCTCAACTTTCCCAAATATGAGGTTGCAAGAGCACAGCAGCACATCTAGATTTTGACGTGGGTCCTAGGGATGGGATTCAGATCTCTATACCGCTTAACAAGCTTTTACTGATTACGCTATCTCCTCATCTCCTTGTTCACAATTTTAAGAGTTTCCTATTTTAATCTAAATATGGAGACAATTTGTAACAAGTGTAAAAACACAGTATTTCCTGGAAAGGTTTAGGATGAAGTTTAAACTTTATTACCATCTAATGATCTCATGTAAAGATTCATACTCTTAAAAAAAGACTCTAACATCATCAAACTGAGACCATCTTGAAGGTTAAACAATACCAAACAAGTCAGCTGTCAGAGTTCCCACATTAATCTTCCTCCTGAGATTGCTCTTCCGAGTGAGTTTTCATATGTTTGGTAAGAGAAGCATTTTGTTTGAAGGCTTTACCACATTCAACACACTCATAGGGTTTCTCTCCAGTGTGGGATCTCTGATGAATAACAAGTTGTGATTTTGCACTGAAGGCTTTTCCGCACTCATAACATTCAAAGGGCTTCTCCCCTGTATGAGTTCTCTGATGTACAATGAGGTGTGACTTCTGACTTAAGGCTTTTCCATATTCTACACACTCATAGGGTTTCTCTCCTGTATGAACTCTCTGGTGTTGAGTAAGACCCTCAATTTGCTTAAAGGCCTTACCACATTGATTACATTCTAAGGGGCAATCCCCGGTGTGAGTTCTCAGATGGTAGGTAAGAGATGAGCTATGTCCAAAGGCTTTGCCGCACTCCTTACATTTATAAGGTTTCTCCTTTGTGTGAGTTCTTTGATGGATAACTAGGTGTGACTTTTTGCTAAAAGTCTTCCCACACTCAGTACATTCAAATGGCTTCTCGCCTGTATGAATTCGCATGTGTTTAGTCAGGGATGAGCCATACTTAAAAGCTTTGCCACATTCATTACATTCATAGGGTATTTCGCCCGTGTGTGTTCCCACATGTTCGGTGAGAGATGAATTATATCTGAAGGTTTTGCCACATTCCTTACACTCGTACGGCTTCTCGCCCGTGTGAGATCTTATGTGTTGCATAAGGTTTGAGCTGTGCCTAAAGGTTTTGCCACATTCGTTACATTTGTCGGGCTTTTCTCCGGTATGGATTCTCAGGTGGTCAGTGAGGGCATGTTTGTGACCGTGGGCTTTGCCACACTGGACACACTCGTATGGCTTTTCCCCGGTGTGAGTTCTCTGAAGAACGACAAGGTGGGACTTTTGGCTGACAGCTACCCTGCATTTGTTACATTCATATGGTTTCTCCCCGGTATGAGTTCTTTGATGGTCAAGGAGCCCCTGTTTATGGGTGAGGACCTTCCCACATTGATTACATTCATAAGGCTTCCCAGAGCCTGGAGCCTTGTTGGGTTTAGATGGACTACGGCAGGGCGATTTCAGTTTCTCCCCGGTATGAATTTTGTCTCCCTTGGTATGGGACGCGCTATGACGGCATACTTTCTCACATTGCTTGCCTGTATGGTTTTTGTCACCTTTACCAAACAATTTATTGTTGGGTGACTTGTCACATTTCTTTCTAGTTGAAATCTCATCTTTGTTCACATCGGATGCAGAACGGTGAGTGATTTCCTATATTCGATAGCTGTATCGGGTTTCTTTTCGCAGAGTTTTTAATCTGACTGGGTAAGTCTAAATTCTGATTCAAGTTCTTCCCATACAAATTGGATTTATGCAATCTTTTTTCAGAAGGATCGTGTTTTGAATGGACATTTTTCTTCTCCAACAAAGTACACTAACTGCTTTTCTTACTGTTTGAACTTTTCTTCCTGAATGTCACTTCTGTAGTGAGTTTCCTATGGAATTTCTGCTTCCCCTCCGTCTGTGCACCATCTTGTTGGACCTCTAAAATAGAATTGATGAGCCTTGGGCAGCACCCCGCGAGCAAACTTGAGCCTTGGGACCACAGGTAAGACCAACTTGTCTGCTGCAAGAAAGCTGCCTGGTAAACTCAAGACACGGGCCCACAGGAACAGCTGAAGACCTGTAGAGAGGAAAAACTACACGCCCGAAAGCAGAACACTCTGTCCCCATAACTGACTGAAAGAGAGGGAAACAGGTCTACAGCACTCCTGACACACAGGCTTATAGGACAGTCTAGCCACTGTCAGAAATAGCAGAACAAAGTAACACTAGAGATAATCTGATGGCGAGAGGCAAGCGCAGGAACCCAAGCAACAGAAACCAAGACTACATGCCATCATCGGAGCCCAATTCTCCCACCAAAACAAACATGGAATATCCAAACACACCAGAAAAGCAAGATCTAGTTTCAAAATCATATTTGATCATGATGCTGGAGGACTTCAAGAAAGACATGAACACACTTAGGGAAACACAGGAAAACATTAATAAACAAGTAGAAGCCTACAGAGAGGAATCGCAAAAATCCCTGAAAGAATTCCAGGAAAACACAATCAAACAGTTGAAGGAATTAAAAATGGAAATAGAAGCAATCAAGAAAGAACACATGGAAACAACCCTGGATATAGAAAACCAAAAGAAGAGACAAGGAGCTGTAGATAAAAGCCTCACCAACAGAATTCAAGAGATGGAAGAGAGAATCTCAGGAGCAGAAGATTCCATAGAAATCATTGACTCAACTGTCAAAGATAATGTAAAGCGGAAAAAGCTACTGGTCCAAAACATACAGGAAATCCAGGACTCAATGAGAAGATCAAACCTAAGGATAATAGGTATAGAAGAGAGTGAAGACTCCCAGCTCAAAGGACCAGTAAATATCTTCAACAAAATCATAGAAGAAAACTTCCCTAACCTAAAAAAAGAGATACCCATAGGCATACAAGAAGCCTACAGAACTCCAAATAGATTGGACCAGAAAAGAAACACCTCCCAACACATAATAGTCAAAACACCAAACACACAAAATAAAGAAAGAATATTAAAAGCAGTAAGGGAAAAAGGTCAAGTAACATATAAAGGCAGACCTATCAGAATCACACCAGACTTCTCGCCAGAAACTATGAAGGCCAGAAGATCCTGGACTGATGTCATACAGACCCTAAGAGACCACAAATGCCAGCCCAGGTTACTGTATCCTGCAAAACTCTCAATTAACATAGATGGAGAAACCAACATATTCCATGACAAAACCAAATTTACACAATATCTTTCTACAAATCCAGTGCTACAAAGGATAATAAATGGTAAAGCCCAACATAAGGAGGCAAGCTATACCCTAGAAGAAGCAAGAAACTAATCGTCTTGGCAACAAAACAAAGAGAATGAAAGCACACAAACATAACCTCACATCCAAATATGAATATAACGGGAAGCAATAACCACTATTCCTTAATATCTCTCAACATCAATGGCCTCAACTCCCCAATAAAAAGAAATAGATTAACAAACTGGATACACAACGAGGACCCTGCATTCTGCTGCCTACAGGAAACACATCTCAGAGACAAAGACAGACACTACCTCAGAGTGAAAGGCTGGAAAACAACTTTCCAAGCAAATGGTCAGAAGAAGCAAGCTGGAGTAGCCATTCTAATATCAAATAAAATCAATTTTCAACTAAAAGTCATCAAAAAAGATAAGGAAGGACACTACATATTCATCAAAGGAAAAATCCACCAAGATGAACTCTCAATCCTAAATATCTATGCCCCAAATACAAGGGCACCTACATATGTAAAAGAAACCTTACTAAAGCTCAAAACACACATTGGACCTCACACAATAATAGTGGGAGATTTCAACACCCCACTCTCATCAATGGACAGATCATGGAAACAGAAATTAAACAGAGATGTAGACAGACTAAGAGAAGTCATGAGCCAAATGGACCTAACGGATATTTATAGAACATTCTATCCTAAAGCAAAAGGATATACCTTCTTCTCAGCTCCTCATGGTACTTTCTTCAAAATTGACCATATAATTGGTCAAAAAACGGGCCTCAACAGGTACAGAAAGATAGAAATAATCCCATGCGTGCTATCGGACCACCACGGCCTAAAACTGGTCTTCAATAACAATCAAGGAAGAATGTCCACATATACTTGGAAATTGAACAATGCTCTACTCAATGATAACCTGGTCAAGGAAGAAATAAAGAAAGAAATTAAAAACTTTTTAGAATTTAATGAAAATGAAGGTACAACATACCCAAACTTATGGGACACAATGAAAGCTGTGCTAAGAGGAAAACTCATAGCGCTGAGTGCCTGCAGAAAGAAACAGGAAAGAGCATATGTCAGCAGCTTGACAGCACACCTAAAAGCTCTAGAACAAAAAGAAGCAAATACACCCAGGAGGAGTAGAAGGCAGGAAATAATCAAACTCAGAGCTGAATTCAAACAAGTAGAAACAATAGAAAGAATCAACAGAACCAAAAGTTGGTTCTTTGAGAAAATCAACAAGATAGATAAACCCTTAGCCAGACTAACGAGAGGACACAGAGAGTGCGTCCAAATTAACAAAATCAGAAATGAAAAGGGAGACATAACAACAGATTCAGAGGAAATTCAAAAAATCATCAGATCTTACTACAAAAACCTATATTCAACAAAACTTGAAAATCTTCAGGAAATGGACAATTTCCTAGACAGATACCAGGTACCGAAGTTAAATCAGGAACAGATAAACCAGTTAAACAACCCCATAACTCCTAAAGAAATAGAAGCAGTCATTAAAGGTCTCCCAACCAAAAAGAGCCCAGGTCCAGACGGGTTTAGTGCAGAATTCTATCAAACCGTCATAGAAGACCTCATACTAATATTATCCAAACTATTCCACAAAATTGAAACAGATGGATCACTACCGAATACCTTCTACGAAGCCACAATTACTCTTATACCTAAACCACACAAAGACACAACAAAGAAAGAGAACTTCAGACCAATTTCCCTTATGAATATCGACGCAAAAATACTCAACAAAATTCTGGCAAACCGAATCCAAGAGCACATCAAAACAATCATCCACCATGACCAAGTAGGCTTCATCCCAGGCATGCAGGGATGGTTTAATATATGGAAAACCATCAACGTGATTCATTATATAAACAAACTGAAAGAACAAAACCACATGATCATTTCATTAGATGCTGAGAAAGCATTTGACAAAATCCAACACCCCTTCATGATAAAAGTCCTGGAAAGCATAGGAATTCAAGGCCCATACCTGAACATAGTAAAAGCCATATACAGCAAACCAGTTGCTAACATTAAACTAAATGGAGAGAAACTTGAAGCAATCCCACTAAAATCAGGGACTAGACAAGGCTGCCCACTCTCTCCCTACTTATTCAATATAGTTCTTGAAGTTCTAGCCAGAGCAATCAGACAACAAAAAGAGGTCAAGGGGATACAGATCGGAAAAGAAGAAGTCAAAATATCACTATTTGCAGATGATAAGATAGTATATTTAAGTGATCCCAAAAGTTCCACCAGAGAACTACTAAAGCTGATAAACAACTTCAGCAAAGTGGCTGGGTATAAAATTAACTCAAATAAATCAGTTGCCTGCCTCTATACAAAAGAGAAACAAGCCGAGAAAGAAATTAGGGAAACGACACCCTTCATAATAGACCCAAATAATATAAAGTACCTCGGAGTGACTTCAACAAAGCAAGTAAAAGGTCTGTACAATAAGAACTTCAAGACACCGAAGAAGGAAATTGAAGAAGATCTCAGAAGATGGAAAGATCTCCCATGCTCATGGATTGGCAGGATTAATATAGTAAAAATGGCCATTTTACCAAAAGCAATCTACAGATTCAATGCAATCCCCATCAAAATACCAATCCAATTCTTCAAAGAGTTAGACAGAACAATTTGCAAATTCATCTGGAATAACAAAAAACGCAGGATAGCTAAAGCTATCCTCAACAATGAAAGGACTTCAGGGGGAATCACTATCCCTGAACTCAAGCAGTATTATAGAGCAAAGTGATAAAAACTGCATGGTATTGGTACAGAGACAGACAGATAGACCAATGGAATAGAATTGAAGACCCAGAAAAGAACCCACACACCTATGGGCACTTGATTTTTGACAAAGGAGCCAAAACCATCCAATGGAAAAAAGATAGCATTTTCAGCAAATGGTGCTGGTTCAACTGGAGGTCAACATGTAGAAGAATGCAGATCGATCCATGCTTATCACCCTGTACAAAGCTTAAGTCCAAGTGGATCAAGGTCCTCCACATCAAAGCAGACACACTCAAACTAATAGAAGAAAAACTAGGGAAGCATCTGGAACACATGGGCACTGGAAAAAATTTCCTGAACAAAACACCAATGGCTTACGCTCTAAGATCAAGAATTGACAAATGGGATCTCATAAAACTGCAAAGCTTCTGTAAGGCAAAGGACACTGTGGTTAGGACAAAACGGCAACCAACAGATTGGGAAAAGATCTTTACCAATCCTACAACAGATAGAGGCCTTATATCCAAAATATACAAAGAACTCAAGAAGTTAGACCGCAGGGAGACAAATAACCCTATTAAAAATGGGGTTCAGAGCTAAACAAAAAATTCACAGCTGAGGAATGCCGAATGGCTGAGAAACACCTAAAGAAATGTTCAACATCTTTAGTCATAAGGGAAATGCAAATCAAAACAACCCTGAGATTTCACCTCACACCAGTGAGAATGGCTAAGATCAAAAACTCAGGTGACAGCAAATGCTGGCGAGGATGTGGAGAAAGAGGAACACTCCTCCATTGTTGGTGGGGTTGCAGACTGGTACAACCATTCTGGAAATCAGTCTGGAGGTTCCTCAGAAAATTGGACATTGAACTGCCTGAGGATGCCTATACCCAAAAGATGCCCCAAGATATAAAAAAGACACGTGCTCCACTATGTTCATCGCAGCCTTATTTATAATAGCCAGAAGCTGGAAAGAACCCAGATGCCCTTCAACAGAGGAATGGATACAGAAAATGTGGTACATCTACACAATGGAATATTACTCAGCTATCAAAAACAATGACTTCATGAAATTCGTAGGCAAATGGCTGGAACTGGAAAATATCATCCTGAGTGAGCTAACCCAAACACAGAAAGACATACATGGTATGCACTCACTGATAAGTGGCTATTAGCCCAAATGCTTGAATTACCCTAAATGCCTAGAACAAATGAAACTCAAGACGGATGATCAAAATGTGAATGGTTCACTCCTTCTTTAAAAGGGGAACAAGAATACCCTTGGCAGGGAAGAGAGAGGCAAAGATTAAAACAGAGACTGAAGGAACACCCATTCAGAGTCTGCCCCACATGTGGCCCATGCATATACAGCCATCCAATTAGACAAGATGGATGAAGCAAAGAAGTGCAGACCGACAGGAGCCGGATGTAGATCGCTCCTGAGAGACACAGCCAGAATACAGCAAATACAGAGGCGAATACCAGCAGCAAACCACTGAACTGAGAATAGGACCCCCGTTGAAGGAATCAGAGAAAGAACTGGAAGAGCTTGAAGGGGCTCGAGACCCCATATGTACAACAATGCCAAGCAACCAGAGCTTCCAGGGACTAAGCCACTACCTAAAGACTATACATGGACTGACCCTGGACTCTTGACCTCATAGGTAGCAATGAATATCCTAGTAAGAGCACCAGTGGAAGGGGAAGCCCTGTGTCCTGCTAAGACTGAACCCCCAGTGAACTAGACTGTTGGGGGGAAGGGGACAATGGGGGGAGGGTGGGGAGGGGAACACCGATAAGAAAGGGGAGGGGGGAGGGGGATGTTTGCCCGGAAACTGGGAAAGGGAATAACACTCGAAATGTATATAAGAAATACTCAAGTTAATAATAAAAAAAATTTGTAAAGACTGTGCAACATAAAAAAAAAAAAAGAATTGATGAGAGATTCTTGTGAGTTTTTGCACCCCCACTGAACTTCGTTATAAGTTTCCTAAAGAGATGCCCTCCTTGGTTGGGGTTGAATATATACCACCCTAACATTCCAATAATAAAATAAGTGTCAGGAAGGACTGTCTCTGTCCTCTTGGACCCAATGGAAAGAAAACTACAGTAAACCAGGAAAAAGACAACTGAAAGAGTTGGCTGCGTAGAAACAGGATCTTGTAACCTTAGGTTAGAAGATGAAATACACACAAGGAATATTGAACAAACAATGCATTAAGTTAAAAAACAGATTTGTGGTTATGCCTGGTATAGTGGCACATGCCTATTATTCCCAGTACACGGGAGGCTGAAATACCTTTTCATAAGTTTGAGGTCAGCCGGAGCTACATAGCAAAGCATTACTAGTCTCCCCACTGTGATTAAATTTAGGATGCCATGATGTAAGTGTTATAAAAGCCATACTTATCCTACTTACCCACACACAGAAAGAAGCAGAAATGTAGGACTACTTGTTCTCAAGAACATAGTGTGCATAGTTTCACATCCCTGTGACTTCTAAGTTGCCAGTTCTTGTTCCTGGTGGAGTCTGGCTAAAGTCTCTACCCTTGGGTTGTAAGAGGTGTACTTTTGCCTCTTCAATAAATCCTTCTATTTTTACTAAGGCTACCTAAAATAAACTGAAACAGAACACATCTACCAAGGAGAACTGAGGAGCCAGCAGATGACTGGGGCACTGCGAAGGGTGGCTGCTCCTCCCTTCTCTTCCATGAGCAATGTACCAAGGACATCCTTACTAACAACCAATGACTCCATGGTTCCTCTAAGTTCCCTGATGCTTTTGCAAAGTCATGAAATTCCAAGCAACTCACTTGGGAGATGCTTTACTGTCTGGGTTTACAGTGGGTGTCCACCTGTTTTCCCAGTGACTTGTGGATTGCATGCCTTTGATCCTGTCACCATTCCAATAGATGATGGCCATTTTCAAGTTGATTCATGGCCCGAACACTTGCTCATGTTCTTTTTCCTACACATTGCCCAATGCAAAAATGTACATTTAGGAAAAGTCTTCTTCTCTCATCCTACTCCCTTACCAGCTCTCTGCATAGAAATGGAATGGAGAAATCATCTGAGGTAAGAGTTTTAAATTTAAAGAGAGAAACATAGGTAAGAGTGAATAGCCACTCCAGTTTATATGGAGAAAATCAGAGCATCTGAATGGATGACTGGAATTCTCACTTTTATGGAGGGCATTTAGGAGATCCTGGTTTGGGGTAAACTATGGTGGCACACATCTTTAATCCCAGCATTCATGAGGCAGAGTTCCAGACCAGTCAGGGCTACATAATAGAAATACATATGTGTGTGTGTGTGTGTGTGTGTGTGTGTGTGAGTGTGTGTGTGTGTGTGTAAGAGAGAAAGAGAGAGAGAGAGAGAGAGAGAGAGAGAGAGAGAGAGAGAGAGAGAGAGAGAGAGAGAATGTTTGGTGGAAATCTGTATAGTATAGAAGGGGGAGTCCAGAAAAGCTGAACTGGAGCCACTCTTTCACCCAGGAACTCAAGACTCGCACCCTGGGATAGAGAGATGAGCAGGACTCTCCAGGCAGCAGGACTCTCCGTCTTCTGATACCCAGTGATGATGGGGGAAGACAGGGACAAATTTCGTTTTAAAGGACGTGATCAGGACTTACACCTGTTCTCTTGAGATGTAAGATTAAAACAATCTTTGCCCGTGTGTACACATGTTCATCTGGATGTGTGCACATATCCACATGCCCATGCATGTGCATGCCAGTTTGTCATAAAGCCATTCCTGGACTGTTTTCTTCATCTTAGGTTTGCAACAAGGTTTCTCACCAAACAGCTCACCAGTTGGCTAGACACGCTGGCCAACAAGTCCCAGCTCCGGTCTCCACCGCCTTGATGCCAGATTACAGGTGTGCACCTCCAGGCACAGCTTCTTACATGGAGGTTGAAGAGCTGAACTCAGGGTCATGCTCATGAGGCCAGTACTTTACAAACTGAGCCGTCTCTCTAGCCCCATAACCAACTTCCTACAGGGATGGATGGAGGTGTCACAATGGGTATCCACTCCCCCAAAACACAGAAAGTATGAAAAGACAACTTCACTATGAATGTTTTGTGAATCACAGTCCTACCATGTGACAAGATCATACCAGGGCACTAATAATTGATTAAGGTTGAAATCATTTTCTCTTCCTTTCCTTGTTTTTTTTTTTTTTTTGGTTTTTTTTTTGTTTGTTTGTTTTCAAGGCAGGGTTTCTTTGTATAGCCCTGGCTGTCCTGGAACTCACTCTGTAGACCAGGCTGGCCTCAAACTCACATAGATCTGTCTGCCTATACCTCCTGAGTGCCAAGATCAGAGGTGTGTGTATCCCCCTTCTCAGAAAGAGAATTTTCTTAATTTGAGACAGCAACTGGAACCTGAATTTTAAGAGAAACCAAATGTCACTTCAGAAACTGAAGCATGGGCTCACTGGGCCCTGCAAGTGCAGGTAATGCTTATGAGTGACACATCTGTACCGCGAATCAGGGAACGTGGACTCATTAACCCTCCTAAGTACTAGACTTAGAGATAAGACAAGCCGGACTCATGTACTGTCAGTGACAACTAAAAAAAAAAACCAACAAATGGGACTTGACAAGAGGATCATAGAACACAGGTCAAAAGCAGGGAGGGTTAAGGGAGCCTCTGACTATTAAGAACGAGAGTTTCCATAGCTGAATTTCCTACAAGCCACTCCAATAAGTAGGTAGGACAAAGACGTCGGAGATGTCCACCTAGAAGCTGCCAGTCTAGAAAAGTTAGCTTGTATTTGCATACTGGGAGATCTTTTGGAAAGATGCAATAGAGACTAGAACACCAGGATGCATGACTTTAAGGGACCATCAGCAAAGTAAGGGAGCTGGTAACTCACCCATTTAAAGACACAGCAAGAACTTAAGGTTGACAGCCATTAACAAGGGCACTAGAGGGCAAGAAGGTTGACTAGAGAGTGATTGTATTAGTTACGTTCATATTGCTGTGATAAAACGCCATGACCGTGTCATCAGGGGGCAGATGGTTTCAGAGAGATACTTCTCTCTCTACAGTCATGACAGGGAGGCATGGCAGCAAGGGACCGTCACAGAGCAGGAAGCTGAAAGTCATATCTTGAGCTGTAAGTAGGAAACAGGCCATACCTGAGTGTGGGGCACACACACAGTTGGGCCAGCCCTAATGAAAACACCCACCAACTGGGTGATGTCTCAAATGCCTGAGACTATGGGGGGATATCTCATTCAAATCATCCCAGGGATTAAGGACGGATGGACACTTACAGAGCAGGGGTATGAGGAGTTTTGTAGTTAATGGAAGGAAACAAAATTATTAGGAGTGTCCACCATCTCCAGAGATGCAAAAAAGAGACTGATCTAAGAATGTCTAAAATTATTACAAGAAAATATGACAATTAGGGAACTGGTGTGCAGGAAGAGGAAAGGGAAAATTGAGGATTCTTTTTTAAATATCGTGAAGAGGAACGAGATTGAACGTTGAAGAGTCTTCTGGAGGCTAAGTGATAGGTATACAGTAGGGAAGGGGCTAGGTGAGGGAGGTGACTTCAGGCTACTGAGCCCCGGATTTCAGCTTTCTCCCTACCACTGTCAGACTGGTGACTGACTATACTCTTGCTCCTTATGGAAGACCATGCCTCTTGGGCTACCCTGTAGCATGGCATTTGGAATTGCTGCACCTCCTCTATAAAGAGATTATGCATGCCTACCCCTGAGCCAGGCGGCTCGCTCTGATCATTTGAAAGTGAGCTACAGTGGGTAACTAACACATCCAAGCAGTGATTTAAGGAGTAATTAAGTGGTTCCATTCACCCATTCTTTTCTTCTCCATGAAATAAAAGCTTGTTGTGAGCTGCTCATGTGGACAAGTTTACAGGAGAAGGTGATATTAGAATCTCCAAGGTAAGAAAACATCTGTACTGTGAATTCCTTTTCTCCTGAGAGATTCTGGTGTTGTTTCTACTAGTTCCTGGTTAAGAGACAAAAACCCGGAATTTTTAAGAAAAAAATTTTTTTCCATATTGGGGATTAAATCTAGGTCCTTGTGAGAAATCACTCTCTATTCTGAGCTGTATCCCCAGCCCTAATGAGAGTTTTCAAATTACTCTTTGAGGAATTCCAAGCTTACCACCAAGAAACTAAAGACTTACTTGCACTGGTTCCTGTTTTCTTGAGTCTGTGCAGACTACTTGGGCTGTTCTTATTGACCCTTCCTGAAGACCACCGCTCTTTTTCTCCATCCAACTTAGAAACTAGGCCTTGTTTGGGATCTTGATTTCCTACTCATAAGAAATGGTAGACACTGAGGGTTGGACCAACCATTTCAGAAATCAAGCCCCAACTTTTTTACTTCAGGGTCTTTCAAGGCTAATGAACATATATGGCTTCTGATGTTTCAAAATAAGCATGCCCATGAACCTCCCTTTTAAGTACACCTTCCCTTTTGGAGGCAATGGCACAAGCATCATTCCTAGCACCTGTTGCAATTCTGTCTAAGCTCCACCCCACAGCTACTTGGCAGCAGCCAGGTATGCTCTGCCCCACAGTTGCCCAGCAACAGCCGTATATAGTACCTGACACTATAAAAGGAACTGTTTCACCCCCCACCTCTTATTCCCTCTTACCATCTCTTTCCTCTCTTGTTCTTTGTTCTTCTCTGTTCTTCCCAACACCCCCATGTGCCCATGACTGGGCCACCTTTTCTCCCTTCTTCTGCTCTTCTCTCCTTAAACCTCACCATGTGAAACCATGGTGTCTTAGTATTTTCTGTCCAGGCATGGGCCGAGATTCAAAACCCTAACAGTATTATAAAGGGATCAAGATTTAGCGGGAGTCCCAAACCAGTGGATCCCTTCCCCCAGCAGCTCTCTGCTCCCAAACCCCGTGGGAGAGAGCCCTCACCGCCTGGTCAGGTGGACACTCCTGAGGCTGCAGAGCAGAAGAGACCACCAACACTGCCCAGCCCTGCCCACAACCCTGGCCCAAGAGGAAACTGTATACAGCCTCTGGGTTCACGTAGAGGAGGGCCCAGGAACAGCAGGTCCACTGAGTCTGAGACACCACCGGAACCTGAAGGGACCGACCGGATAAACAGTTCTCTGCACCCAAATCCCGTGGGAGGGAGAGCTAAACCTTCAGAGAGGCAGACACGCCTGGGAAACCAGAAGAGACTGCACTCTGCACACATTACTGATTCAAGAGGAAAACACCAAACACCATCTGGAACCCTGGTGCACGGAAGCTCCAGGAAAGGGCGGTGCAGAGCTTCCTGGTTGCTGCGGCTGCAGAGAGCTCCTAAGCAACACCTCATGAGCAATCATGAGCCTCGGGACCACAGGTAAGACCAACTTTTTTGCTGCAAGCGACCTGCCTGGTGAACTCAAGACACAGGCCCACAGGAACAGCTGAAGACCTGTAGATAGGAAAAACTACACTCCCGAAAGCAGAACACTCTGTCCACATAACTGGCTGAAAGGAAACAGGAAAACAGGTCTACAGCACAACTGAAACACAGGCTTATAGGACAGTCTAGCCACTGTCAGAAATAGCAGAACAAAGTAACACTAGAGATAATCTGATGGTGAGAGGCAAGCAACAGAAACCAAGACTACATGGCATCTTCGGAGCCCAATTCTCCCACCAAAGCAAACACAGAATATCCAAACACACCAGAAAAGCAAGATCTAGTTTCAAAATCATATTTGATCATGATGCTGGAGGACTTCAAGAAAGACGTGAAGAACTCCCTTAGAGAACAAGTAGAAGCCCATAGACAGGAGTCACAAAAATCCCTGAAAGAATTCCAGGAAATCATTAAACAAGTAGAAGCCCATAGAGAGGAGTCACAAAAATCCCTGAAAGAATTCCATGAAAACACAATCAAACAGTTGAAGATATTAAAAATGGAAATAGAAGCAATCAAGAAAGAACACATGGAAACAACCCTGGATATAGAAAACCAAAAGAAGAGACAAGGAGCTGTAGATACAAGCTTCACCAACAGAATACAAGAGATGGAAGAGAGAATCTCAGGAGCAGAAGATTCCAAGAAATCATCGACTCAATTGTCAAAGATAATGTAAAGCAGAAAAAGCTACTGGTCCAAAACATACAGGAAATCCAGGACTCAATGAGAAGATCAAACCTAAGGATAATAGGTATAGAAGAGAGTGAAGACTCCCAGCTCAAAGGACCAGTAAATATCTTCAACAAAATCATAGAAGAAAACTTCCCTAACCTAAAAAAAGAGATACCCATAGGCATACAAGAAGCCTACAGAACTCCAAATAGATTGGACCAGAAAAGAAACACCTCCCGTCACATAATAGTCAAAACACCAAACGCACAAAATAAAGAAAGAATATTAAAAGCAGTAAGGGAAAAAGGTCAAGTAACATATAAAGGCAGACCTATCAGAATCACACCAGACTTTTCGCCAGAAACTATGAAGGCCAGAAGATCCTGGACTGATGTCATACAGACCCTAAGAGAACACAAATGCCAGCCCAGGTTACTGTATCCTGCAAAACTCTCAATTAACATAGATGGAGAAACCAAGATATTCCATGACAAAACCAAATTTACACAATATCTTTCTACAAATCCAGCACTACAAAGGATAATAAATGGTAAAGCCCAACATAAGGAGGCAAGCTATACCCTAGAAGAAGCAAGAAACTAATCGTCTTGGCAACAAAACAAAGAGAATGAAAGCACACAAACATAACCTCACATCCAAATATGAATATAACAGGAAGCAATAATCACTATTCCTTAATATCTCTCAACATCAATGGCCTCAACTCCCCAATAAAAAGACATAGATTAACAAACTGGATACGCGGGCTGGGGATTTAGCTCAGTGGTAGAGCGCTTACCTAGGAAGCGCAAGGCCCTGGGTTCGGTACCCAGCTCCGAAAAAAAGAACCAAAAAAAAAAAAAAAACCAAACTGGATACGCAACGAGGACCCTGCATTCTGCTGCCTACAGGAAACACACCTCAGAGACAAAGACAGACACTACCTCAGAGTGAAAGGATGGAAAACAACTTTCCAAGCAAATGGTCAGAAGAAGCAAGCTGGAGTAGCCATTCTAATATCAGATAAAATCAATTTTCAACTAAAATTCATCAAAAACGATAAGGAAGGACACTTCATATTCATCAAAGGAAAAATCCACCAAGATGAACTCTGAATCCTAAATATCTATGCCCCAAATACAAGGGCACCTACATTCATAAAAGAAACCTTACTAAAGCTCAAAACACACATTGCACCTCACACAATAATAGTAGGAGACTTCAACACCCCACTCTCATCAATGGACAGATCATGGAAACAGAAATTAAACAGAGACGTAGACAGACTAAGAGAAGTCATGAGCCAAATGGACATAACAGATATTTATAGAACATTCTACCCTAAAGCAAAAGGATATACCTTCTTCTCAGCTCCTCATGGTACTTTCTCCAAAATTGACCATATAATTGGTCAAAAAACGGGCCTCAACAGGTACAGAAAGATAGAAATAATCCCATGCGTGCTATCGGACCACCACGGCCTAAAACTGGTCTTCAATAACAATAAGGGAAGAATGCCCACATATACGTGGAAATTGAACAATGCTCTACTCAATGATAACCTGGTCAAGGAAGAAATAAAGAAAGAAATTAAAGACTTTTTAGAATTTAATGAAAATGAGGGTACAACATATCCAAACTTTTGGAACACAATGAAAGCTGTGCTAAGAGGAAAACTCATAGCGCTGAGTGCCTGCAGAAAGAAACAGGAAAGAGCATATGTCAGCAGCTTGACAGCACACCTAAAAGCTCTAGAACAAAAAGAAGCAAATACACCCAGGAGGAGTAGAAGGCAGGAAATAATCAAACTCAGAGCTGAAATCAACCAAGTAGAAACAAAAAGGACCATAGAAAGAATCAACAGAACCAAAAGTTGGTTCTTTGAGAAAATCAACAAGATAGATAAACCCTTAGCCAGACTAACAAGAGGACACAGAGAGTGTATCCAAATTAACAAAATCAGAAATGAAAAGTGAGACATTACTACAGATTCAGAGGAAATTCAAAAAATCATCAGATCTTAGTATAAAAGCCGATATTCAACAAAACTTGAAAATCTATAGGAAATGGACAATTTCCTAGACAGATACCAGGTACCAAAGTTAAATTAGGAACAGATAAACCAGTTAAACAACCCCATAACTCCTAAGGAAATAGAAGCAGTCATTAAAGGTCTCCCAACCAAAAAGAGCCCAGGTCCAGACGGGTTTAGTGCAGAATTCTATCAGACCTTCATAGAAGACCTCATACCAATGTTTTCCAAACTATTCCACTAAATTGAAACAGATGGATCACTACCAAATTCCTTCTATGAAGCCACAATTACTCTTATACCTAAACTACACAAAGACCCAACAAAGAAAGAGAACTTCAGACCAATTTCCCTTATGAATATCGACGCAAAAATACTCAATAAAATTCTGGCAAACTGAATCCAAGAGCACATCAAACCAATCATCCACCATGATCAAATAGGCTTCATCCCAGGCATGCAGGGATGGTTTAATATACGGAAAACCATCAACGTGATCTATTATATAAACAAACTGAAAGAACAAAACCACATGATCATTTCATTAGATGCTGAGAAAGCATTTGACAAAATCCAACACCCCTTCATGATAAAAGTCCTGGAAAGAATAGGAATTCAAGGCCCATACCTAAACATAGTAAAAGCCATATACAGCAAACCAGTTGCTAACATTAAACTAAGTGGAGAGAAACTTGAAGCAATTCCACTAAAATCAGGGACTAGAAAAGGCTGCCCACTCTCTCCCTACTTACTCAATATAGTTCTTGAAGTTCTAGCCAGAGCAATCAGACAACAAAAGGAGGTCAAGGGGATACAGATCGGAAAAGAAGAAGTCAAAATATCACTATTTGCAGATGATATGATAGTATATTTAAGTGATCCCAAAAGTTCCACCAGAGAACTACTAAAGCTGATAAACAACTTCAGCAAAGTGGCTGGGTATAAAATTAACTCAAATAAATCAGTAGCCTTCCTCTACACAAAAGAGAAACAAGCTGAGAAAGAAATTAGGGAAACGACACCCTTCATAATAGACCCAAATAATATAAAGTACCTCGGTGTGACTTTAACCAAGCAAGTAAAAGATTTGTACAATAAGAACTTCAAGAAACCCCGTGGGAGAGAGACCTCACCGCCTGATCAGGTGGGCACTCCTGAGGCTGCAGAGCGGAGGAGACCACCAACACTGCCCACCCCTGCCCACATCCCTGGCCCAAGAGGCAACTGTATAAGGCCTCTGGGTTCCCGTAGGGGAGGGCCCAGGAGCGGCAGGATCCCTGCGCCTGAGACACCGCCAGAACCTGAAGGAAACAGACCGGATAAACAGTTCTCTGCACCCAAATCCCGTGGGAGGGAGAGCTAAACCTTCAGAGAGGTGGACACGCCTGGGAAACCAGAAGAGACTGCACTCTGTGCACATCCAGACGCCAGAGGAAAACACCAAACGCCATCTGGAACCCTGGTGCACGGAGGCTCCCGGAAAGAGCGGCGCAGATCTTCCCGGTTGCTGCCGCCGCGGAGAGGACTTAGGCAGTACCCCACGAGCAAACTTGAGCCTTGGAAACGCAGGTAGGACCAACTTTTCCCCTGCAAGAGACCTGCCTGGTGAACTCAAGACACAGGCCCACAGGAACAGCTGAAGACCTGTAGAGAGGAAAAACTACATGCCCGAAAGCAGAACACTCTGTCCCCATAACTGGCTGAAAGAAAACAGGAAAACAGGTCTACAGCACTCCTGACACACAGGCTTATAGGACAGTCTAGCCACGGTCAGAAATAGCAGAACAAAGTAACACTAGAGATAATCTGATGGCGAGAGGCAAGCGCAGGAACCCAAGCAACAGAAACCAAGACTACATGGCATCATCGGAGCCCAATTCTCACACCAAAGCAAACACTGAATATCCAAACACACCAGAAAAGCAAGATCTAGTTTCAAAATCATATTTGATCATGATGCTGGAGGACTTCAAGAAAGACATAAAGAACTCCCTTAGAGAACAAGTAGAAGCCTACAGAGAGGAATCGCAAAAATCCCTGAAAGAATTCCAGGAAAACACAATCAAACAGTTGAAGGAATTAAAAATGGAAATAGAAGCAATCAAGAAAGAACACATGGAAACAACCCTGGACATAGAAAATCAAAAGAAAAGACAAGGAGCTGTAGATACAAGCTTCACCAACAGAATACAAGAGATGGAAGAGAGAATCTCGGGAGCAGAAGATTCCATAGAAATCATTGACTCAACTGTCAAAGATAATGTAAAGCGGAAAAAGCTACTGGTCCAAAACATACAGGAAATCCAGGACTCAATGAGAAGATCAAACCTAAGGATAATAGGTATAGAAGAGAGTGAAGACTCCCAGCTCAAAGGACCAGTAAATATCTTCAACAAAATCATAGAAGAAAACTTCCCTAACCTAAAAAAAGAGATACCCATAGGCATACAAGAAGCCTACAGAACTCCAAATAGATTGGACCAGAAAAGAAACACCTCCCGTCACATAATAGTCAAAACACCAAACGCACAAAATAAAGAAAGAATATTAAAAGCAGTAAGGGAAAAAGGTCAAGTAACATATAAAGGCAGACCTATCAGAATCACACCAGACTTTTCGCCAGAAACTATGAAGGCCAGAAGATCCTGGACTGATGTCATACAGACCCTAAGAGAACACAAATGCCAGCCCAGGTTACTGTATCCTGCAAAACTCTCAATTAACATAGATGGAGAAACCAAGATATTCCATGACAAAACCAAATTTACACAATATCTTTCTACAAATCCAGCACTACAAAGGATAATAAATGGTAAAGCCCAACATAAGGAGGCAAGCTATACCCTAGAAGAAGCAAGAAACTAATCGTCTTGGCAACAAAACAAGGAGAATGAAAGCACACAAACATAACCTCACATCCAAATATGAATATAACAGGAAGCAATAATCACTATTCCTTAATATCTCTCAATATCAATGGCCTCAACTCCCCAATAAAAAGACATAGATTAACAAACTGGATATGCAATGAGGACCCTGCATTCTGCTGCCTACAGGAAACACATCTCAGAGACAAAGACAGACACTACCTCAGAGTGAAAGGCTGGAAAACAACTTTCCAAGCAAATGGTCAGAAGAAGCAAGCTGGAGTAGCCATTCTAATATCAAATAAGATCAATTTTCAATTAAAAGTCATCAAAAAAGATAAGGAAGGACACTTCATATTCATCAAAGGAAAAATCCACCAAGATGAACTCTCAATCCTCATCTTCGGTTGGTTTATATACAAGTGTGCAATTTCTAGGCTTGAAAGTAAAATGATGCTATCTCGTGCTGGATAGAGGAGCCTTATTTTTTATTATGGCAGCTTGCTATTTTTGTAATATGGTGATTTGGTTGAACACATTAAAGTACAGTAGTAACTGATCTCCCCCTCTTCCTGGATGAGTGAGGAGATGATTAAATGTTGATGTCAGCATCCATGAGCATATTCAGATGAGCTTCTGCTTCTGTTGAAAAGGATGCTGTGTTTGATTGTGGTCCGAAGCTTTGAAGCACTACTTGGCATCTCCTTCCTTGGAGGTCTCACTGTTTAAACATAACAGATTTGATAGCTTGTTGGTAAGGTGAGGTCCAGCTTGTCTCCACTAGGTCATCTTCATGTGAATCCGGTGGTTATACGGTTTTGTTCTAGGGATATTTCATTTTTTTAATAACGGTTTTAGCTGACATTCATGGAGAGAATGAATCCTTAGAAGTGTGCCACTAGTGAAAGGAAATCCTGTCTAGAGTATGTTTCTTTACAAAGCTGTGTCACACCATCCTTTGGGCCCTCTGCTGGAAAAGTAGAATCAAGTCTCAAATAATGCCTTTTAAATTGTATCCTCTAGTATTATAGATGTAGGACAGTACTGTATCATACCTCTGTGGATGTAAAATAGCTTGTACCTGCTTTATGATACGTAGTAGTGACCGTGCTTTATCAGAGCTGTTTTTAATGATGTTGCTCAGAATGTTTTCTTTCCAGATGATGATTGAGAAGCTAATTTAAAAAAAAATGGTGCCAGGTACCACAAGAGTAACAGAACTGTGCTGTTTTCTCGGGTTTTGTTTTTTTACTTTTTTTTTTTTAATGGAGTGTGCTGGATGTCTCTACAGTTTTGTTCAGATGACTGCAGAACCTGGAAAAGCTGTTGCTGCTGTTGATGCATAACACACTGCTATTATTGGTCTTTTTATATAAATATAAATATATATATACAGATATATAATTTGAATTTTTTGAAACTTTACCTGTGCTGTCAACTTTCGAAAAAAGTATCCCCGTTTACTGTGTTGAGTTGGCACTGTACAGAAATTAACAGCCATATTGGTCTAGAAATGTTGAACTTAAGTTTTTTCCATTTGTACAGGGGTAACACACTGTATTAAATATGTAAGGTCTTAAAAAAAAACAATTGAATTATCTTAAAAGTATTTAAAGTAATATGAAAATATAATTCTTATAATCAAACACTGTCATGCAATACCAGTATCTGTCCATCAAATTCTCTTGTAATTTAATGAGGTAACCCTGCTTTTCTAGCCTTCTTTTTACAGCAACTGGCTGAGTCATGCTGTTTTTAGTGAGATTTTGCTGTGCCAAACTCTGTCTGCTGCAAAGAGAAAGAAAAACTGAAATAAGAAAATAAATATCTCTCTTTCCAGAATCTAAAGCAGAAAGAGTATTTGGAACTGTTTGTTTTCTGCCCTTGCACTGGGTCAGTCCTTACGTAAGTCTTATACAATATTTCAGTGGTTTTGCTTAGAGGCCAAGTGAGGCCAAAGCCAGCATCAAAATCAATAATTTCTACCTAGCCGTTTGTTTTCATCTTTCTTTCCCTTGGTTCTGAAAACAGGAGGTTAACTACTTACTGTTTTCAAGATGGCTATACAGCTTTCAGAAGAGGCATCTGCAGCATTCTGCAAAATTCAATTATGATTATCGAGGAATACTTATCAATGAGCATTCAAGGAACGAGAGCTCCCCTGTGCTCTGTTGACAGAACAATCCTGTTCTTTTGAGGAGATGGGTAGGTGAAAGATTGGCATGACTTTTGGTTAAGCATGATACTGATTTGGAGTTATAATTGGTTCGTCATAATGGTGTGAACACAGGGATTTTACATTAGTGTTCTATGCTCTTCATCAAATTACAACTATACTACAGGGAAGGTGATTCCGGATCATAAGGTGGCCTTGGTAATTATCCCCATGCTGCTTTTCAATGTAGTTAGGTTTACTGTTGCCTTTCACTGTTGACCACTCTGAGGTGCGTTGGCACTTCTCAGTGGTATCTAAGGGCTGCACTTTCTAACACATACAGCCATGCTCCTCAATTCCCTGAGGCCCCTTTCCCACTTAATTCCAGTTTATGGACTTTAAATTGGTACAGCCTTTCTGGGTAGCAGGTAGGGAATTAAATTAAACATGTGTATACCATTTGAGGTAGCAATTCCATGTCTTGAAATGTACCCTAAGGAAAACATTAAGGACGTGCACAAGGGTATGGAAACAATAAAATTCATCAAACTAAATGTACAAATTTGGGCTTTAACACCAAGGTAAATTTATTGAGGTGTAGTGGGAAGCCAAAGAATATCTGTCTGTGAATAGGGAATGCAGAGGCAGAGAGACGCATTCTAGAGATGCTTCACACACACACACACACACACACACACACACACACACACACACATTCAATCACTCATGTACACACACATCAAACTGGGTACCAGGTTTATTCATGAAAGCTCAACAAGGCTCCATACACATTTTATAGGCACAATGGAGGCAAACTAATAAATAAGCCAGATCTATTCCAAAAACAAATGAGAAATATACCCTAGCAATAGAAAATGATGAAATGTCACTCATCTTGCTCATTATAGGAAGCATGCATCAGTTCTCAAGTAAACTGTGGAAGATTTATAGGTTTTACCTTTGGGTTCTGTATGGATCAATGCTATGCCTAGCTAAAACAAAATCAAGTGCAAAATTGTATAGAGACATTTCATAAGGTTTTCACAAGCATAAACATCCCTATAGTTTTAAAAACACACAAAACACTATCAGTATGTCTTAAGTCAAGTTGGAATATAATTACAATGTAAAAAGCCCAAAACACACTTTTTGATATCATAGAATTTTCCTAAGAATTAACAGTACTTTAAAATGTAGTTAAGAATGTAGATATGATGTAGGTATAATACAGCCCAATGGTAGACAAAACATAGACATAATCTCAGAAGAGACTAGACTTTTGAACAGCGTTGAGACGCTGAAAGACTTTTGCATTATGATATGGCCACAAATGGAGGGATTCAGTAGGTAGAATGCGGTGGTTTAAATACGAGGTCTCCTCAAACTCCAGGGTTTTAATAATTGGTTCCCAGTTGGTAAGACTGTGTTGGGAGGTGTAAAGGCTATGACTTTGCTAGAGGAAGTATTTTACTGGGGTGGACTTTGAGGTTTTAAAAGCCTTCTACCACCCCTACCATTCACCCCTGTTGTTTCCTGCTTGTGCTTCAAAATATGAGCTCTCAGCTGTTCCTACTGCTACACCTAGTGACCATTGGCATGCTTCCCTACCTTGGTTAAGATGGACTCTTAACCCTTTGAATCTGTGAGCCCCAAAACCCTTCTAGAAGTTGCCTCACTCATGTTTTTTTGTTTGTTTGGTTTTGCTCGGTTACTGTTTTATTTTTTATGACAGCAATAGAAAAGTAACTAAAAGAGAAGCATTGGTTTTTCCAACCAAACTAATGACCTATTTTTCCCTATGACTACCTTGTCTTTTAAAAGAACAAAGGAGAATGATTTTTCTTCTAATGTGCAAAAAGTAAAATAAAGTCCCTGGATTCTTGTGTGCTTAGGAAAAGATCTCTGACAAAGACAGGAACAACGACAACAACAAAGAAAATAGAATATGTAAATTGTATTGGTCACACCCCCAAGAATGAAGTAGTCCCAGAAACCAATCATTGTGTGTTTTAGGTAAAAGGATTTAAACACACACACACACACACACACACACACACAGAGCAATTAAATAATAATTAATGCTAATAAATACTTGTTCAATTTACTTTTTGTTTATTTGACACATTGTCTTCACTATATAGCCCTGGTTGACCTTAAGTTCACAGAGACCCACCTGCCTCTGTCTCCTTGAATGAGTTCGAGATTAAAAGTATGTGCTACCAAAAAAAAAAAAAAAAAAAAAAAAAAAAAAAAAAAGAACTTCAAGACTCTGAAGAAAGAAATTGAAGAAGACCTCAGAAGATGGAAAGATCTCCCATGCTCATGGATTGGCAGGATTAATATAGTAAAAATGGCCATTTTACCAAAAGCAATCTACAGATTCAATGCAATCCCCATCAAAATACCAATCCAATTCTTCAAAGAGTTAGACAGAACAATTTGCAAATTCATCTGGAATAACAAAAAACCCAGGAGAGCTAAAACTATCCTCAACAATAAAAGGAGTTCGGGGGAATCACTATCGCTGAACTCAAGCAGTATTACAGAGCAATAGTGATAAAAACTGCATGGTATTGGTACAGAGACAGACAGATAGACCAATGGAACAGAATTGAAGACCCAGAAATGAACCCACACACCTATGGTCACTTGATTTTTGACAAAGGAGCCAAAACCATCCAGTGGAAAAAAGATAGCATTTTCAGCAAATGGTGCTGGTTCAACTGGAGGTCAACATGTAGAAAAATGCAGATCGATCCATGCTTATCACCCTGTACAAAGCTTAAGTCCAAGTGGATCAAGGACCTCCACATCAAAATAGACACACTCAAACTAATAGAAGAAAAACTAGGGAAGCATCTGGAACACATGGGCACTGGAAAAAATTTCCTGAACAAAACACCAATGGCTTATGCTCTAAGATCAAGAATCGACAAATGGGATCTCATAAAACTGCAAAGTTTCTGTACGGCAAAGGACACTGTGGTTAGGACAAAACGGCAACGAACAGATTGGGAAAAGATCTTTACCAATCCTACAACAGATAGAGGCCTTATATCCAAAATATACAAAGAACTCAAGAAGTTAGACCGCAGGGAGACAAATAACCCTATTAAAAAATGGGGTTCCGGGGGTTGGGGATTTAGCTCAGTGGTAGAGCGCTTGCCTAGGAAGCGCAAGGCCCTGGGTTCGGTCCCCAGCTCCGAAAAAAAGAACCAAAAAAAATGGGGTTCAGAGCTAAACAAACAATTCACAGCTGAGGAATGCCTAAAGAAATGTTCAACATCTTTAGTCATAAGGGAAATGCAAATCAAAACAACCCTGAGATTTCACCTCACACCAGTGAGAATGGCTAAGATCAAAAACTCAGGTGACAGCAGATGCTGGCGAGGATGCGGAGAAAGAGGAACACTCCTCCATTGTTGGTGGGATTGCAGACTGGTTCAACCATTCTGGAAATCAGTCTGGAGGTTCCTCAGAAAATTGGACATTGAACTGCCTGAGGATGCCTATACCCAAAAGATGCCCCAAGATATAAAAAAGACACGTGCTCCACTATGTTCATCGCAGCCTTATTTATAATAGCCAGAAGCTGGAAAGAACCCAGATGCCCTTCAACAGAGGAATGGATACAGAAAATGTGGTACATCTACACAGTGGAATATTAATCAGCTATCAAAAACAATGACTTCATGAAATTCGTAGGCAAATGGTTGGACCTGGAAAATGTCATCCTGAGTGAGCTAACCCACTCACAGAAAGACATACATGGTATGGAGTCATTGATAAGTGGCTAGTAGCCCAAATGCTTGAATTACCCTAGATGAATGAAACTCAAGACGGATGATCAAAATGTGAATTCTTCACTCCTTCTTTAAAAGGGGAACAAGAATACCCTTGGCAGGGAAGAGAGAGGCAAAGATTAAAACAGAGACTGAAGGAACACCCATTCAGAGCCTGCCCCACATGTGGCCCATACATATACAGCCACCCAATTAGACAAGATGGATGAAGAAAGAAGTACAGACTGACAGGAGCTGGATGTAGATCGCTCCTGAGAGACACAGTCAGAATACAGCAAATACAGAGGCGAATGCCAGCAGCAAACCACTGAACTGAGAATAGGACCCCTGTTGAAGGAATCAGAGAAAGAACTGGAAGAGCTTGAAGGGGCTCGAGACCCCATATGAACAACAATGCCAAGCAACCAGAGCTTCCAGGGACTAAGCCACTACCTAAAGACTATACATGGACTGACCCTGGACTCTGACCTCATAGGTAGCAATGAATATCCTAGTAAGAGCACCAGTGTAAGGGGAAGCCCTGGGTCCTGCTAAGACTGAACCCCCAGTGAACTAGATTGTTTCGGGGAGGGCGGCAAGGGGGGGGAGAGTGGGGAGGGGAACACCCATAAAGAAGGGGAGGGGGGAGGAGGATGTTTGCCCGGAAACCGGGAAAGGGAATAACACTCGAAATGTATATAAGAAATACTCAAGTTAATAAAAAAAATGTGGAAAACAGCTGGCAATGTGTTGTAGTGAATGCTACTTGTTATATCGTTTAAGTACAGAAATCAGATTGTTGAACAGTGTATATAGTATGTTCTCACTGTGGACAAAGACTGTGTATGTGTGTCTGTCTTTTTATGCCTCTGTGTACATAAATATGCATTTATACCTATATATTTGTATATGAATAGACTTGGATTTTTAACCTATAAGAAAATAGGGGCTACCACTGAACACAGGAGTGCAGCATGGATGTCTCACATTTTTATCATGTACAAGAGACTTATTCAAATATATATCACATTAAAATACTTTTATATGTACAAATTAACACAGTTTAAAAATACAGCCGAGTCTATTCCACAGTGTTATTTGACAAAGTGACCTGAGATTTCTATACTCATTTATGAACGAGTTTGAAGTATGGCATTAAACCTCGATATTCATGAAGAGTTTCCTATAGAACACAGATTTTGTTAACATGACTCATAACTGTAACTACTTTATTTCTCTTGTATCCTATTAAAAACTAAGGATGGATTCTTGTTGCAGATGAGTTTTTATTTCATATTCAGAATGCTAATTCACAAGTGTCTTAGCCGAGGATTTCAGCTGTATTGCGACAAATGCCTCCACACCCTGTTCTTACCCAGTAGCAGATACCGCTGCTCACTCAGCTTCTCACAGAGTCTGCTTCAGAATGCTTGGTGGGGAAGCATTCCAGAAGGTTCTGTACAGCAGCATGATTCTGTTTTCAAGAGACCTGTGTGCCATTGCAAACTATTAGCCAGGTTCTATTGCTGATAAGACACCATGACTAAAAGCAAAAGGTTCATTTCATCTTGTAGCTTAGAGCTCACCATCCAGGGAATTCAGGGCAGGAACCTAGAGGTAACAGGTCATAGAGGAGTACTGCTTACTGGCTTGCTTCTCATAGCATGCTCCACCTGCTTTCTTGTACATTAGGACTGTCAGCTCAGGGTGGCCTCTCCAACAGTGAGCTGGGCAGCGTTCTCAAGTCAACCGTCAAACAAGAAAGTGCACCACAGGCTTTCCCACGTACCCTTCTAGCAGGAGCATTTTCTCAGTTGACATCCCCTCACACATCATAATCCCAACTTGGGAAACTGGTTTAAGATCATGTCTCTGAAGCAAGCTTACAAAATATACTCTTGGGCTGGAGATGGCTTAGTCATTAAAGGATAATCTCACAAACCAGAAGAATAAACATTCAGTTCCCAGCACCCACAGCAGTCTCTCCAGTCAAAACAAAGTGAAACAAAACAAGACAAAAACCGGCCCATCTCACCCCCTTCCCTGAAAAGAAAATATTTGATTGTCTGTAACCTTTTATATTCTGACAGCATATTCATTAAATCCCATCTCAAAACACCATGGCCCAGTCGTTAGAACTTGTCTAGTCCTGTTCC
This sequence comes from Rattus norvegicus, assembly GCF_021556685.1. NCBI lineage: Eukaryota > Metazoa > Chordata > Mammalia > Rodentia > Muridae > Rattus > Rattus norvegicus. The sequence goes on from NC_141538.1 coordinate 80,089,785, forward strand.
GTCCCCCTCAGGATTTTATCTACAAGGCAGTGTAGCACAATAGTAGGCCCCAAACATAGGTGATTAAATACTTCATTCTGGTTCTTCCCAACGTCCTCATTTCAGAGAACAATGAGCATAAATATGGGCAAAGTCTGTGTGTTCACATGTGCATGCTTGTAATGGGGGATTATTGATTACCCTAGGAATATTGTGCTTTTATATTCAAATAATTGCTCTTTAGTGAAGAAAGTGCAATATGAGATCCATTGGCATTGGTAATTTCTCTCCAAGTGGAAGTCGGCACTGTACACAGAGTGGCAGAAAGCCTGCATCTTTTTTTTTTTTTATGTATGTGAGTACACTGTAGCTGTCTTCAGACACCAGAAGACAGCATTAGATTCCATTACAGATGGTTGTGAGCCACCCTGTGGTTGCTGGGAATTGAACTCAGGATCTCTGGAAGAACAGTCAGTGCTCTTAACCGCTGAGCCATCTCTCCAACCCCAAGCCTGCATCTTTTTAGAAGGGTATCCTGAATGGTAGACATTAGTGCTTCGAGTCATTTTGTGTAGTAAAAATAAATTCTCTCTTAGGTGAATGAAAAAAAAAGTAAGAGAACTAGATGTCAGGGCTGAGGGTGGTTCAGTAGACACTGAAGTGTAAGGATAAGGACCAGCAACTACATAGAAGGAAGGCCAGGCATGCACGGGTTGCACCAAATCCAGGTCAAGCATCAGAGAACTCCAGATTTCTCCCCACTATATCTAATTGTCAGAATTTAAGTGGCTGCTTCAATGAGCTAGAACGAAGCTCTGCTTGGCAACAAATGTGCACCGTACTTGTGTCTGTCATATAGCAGTTTTCTTCAAACCAAAACTTCTGTTCTTCAGGGTTCTAAAGCATGTGGTCAGAGAGTCCTAAAGAAGAGCTCTTTAAGACTTAGGATGTAGGGCCTGGAGAGATGGCTCCAGTGAGCCCTGGATTCTCTCCCACAGGATCTGGCTTTGAATCCCACACAGCAGGTCCTGGGGCCTACTAAGTCTGGGGACCTGTTCACTGGGAGCACATTATGATGTATTTGTGATTGATAAGCTGGACTCCAAGGTGCTTCTCACTAGAAGGGAGACACTCTTATCAGCCTGTGTTGGCCCAAATGACCTTTATACTTTAGAAATAGGAGGGCGGGTCAATGAAGGAATGTGGTTGATGTGAGCCCACAGAGCAAGTTTAAGATGTATTTGAAAAGAGAACCCAGAGGTTCTGAATTAGCCTTCATTTTATCTCCAAACACTTATGTCTGTAGTGGGAGTGTAAGAGGCCCCAGATCCTATAACTCCATCCGTGATGGAGGCACCATTCAGGCTGTAAGCAGTGTGTAGACAGCACCGCCTGCCAGAACTCAGGGCCTAATCCATCTGTGTGTCTGTGTGTCTTTCTATGTGTCTCTGTCAGTTCTGTTTACCTGTAATGACCAGTGGATTCCTCTGCTATGAGAGCCCCTGGCTTAAGACGTATGCCCAATCCTGTTGGGGACCCAAATGCTTTTGGCTTTGCCAGGTCACCTAAAGAAAGAAACATACACACACTCACACACACACACGCACACACACACACACACACACACTCACACACACACACACACACACACACACACACATGCACACGAACACACACCCTCCACGTGCCCCACTCAGGGAGCAGGAGCACTTGCTTTTTTGTTGCTTGACTCAGTCTCAATCAGGGTTGCTCCCTGGGTGGAGGTGGGGAGAGGCAAGGCCTCTCATCCAGGGTCCCTTTCCTCTAAGCAGCATGAACACAGGGAGGAGGAAATAGCTACCTAAGGTGAGTCTCCCTCTGTTCCACCCATATCTGCTCTAAGCAGCTCCAGAGAAGCAGAAAAGTTCCCCTCAGCTGAGCCTGAAGGGGAAGAGAAAGTTCTCCTTTATGATTTATGTCGCCTTTTAAATCAATAATCTGTGTCTTAGGGTTTCATGGTTGTGAGAAGACATCACGACCAAGGTAACTCTTATACAGGAAAACATTTAATTGGGGCAGCTTACAGTTTTAGAGGTTTAGTTCATTATCACCGTGGGAAGCGAGGCAGCATCCAGGCAGACATTGAAAAGTTGAGAGTTCCATATCTTGATCCGAAGGCAGCCAGGAGGAGACTGTCTAACGTGGGCAACCAGGAGGGGAGCTTGAGGATAGGAGCTCAAAGCCCACCCTCACAGTGATGAACCTCTGCCAACAAGGCCACACCTATTCCGACAAGGCCACACACCCTAATGTCACTTCCCAGGAGCCGAGCATATTTAAGCCCACACAAACCACTGCAACTATAATTTTTTTCAAATCCTATTTTTAATGATGGTTTTGAAATGCTTTAACCTTCCTTGTAACCCACCACCCACCAGAGGCAGTACAAAGGAAAGGATATCAGGGAAGTAGACATGTTTAGAAAAGTTCTTTGGAGCAACTCCAATCTGTGTTGTCCGGAAATTGGCAGTTTAGTTTGTGAGTCAGCCGCAGCAGCTCAATCCATGAGCAAACACTTCACAGATACACCAGTAGTCCAGTTTGGTAGAATCCAGTTAGCAACAATGGTTACAACCTAGTGGAGACAGCCAGGCTTCAGCCTAGGATCCAGTCAGCAGGGGCCAACAGGAACACCAGAAGTTCTTGGCTGTGTCTGTCTCATGGAAGTGAAGATCGACAAAGCCTCGAGACCCACAAGCTTTGCACAGCTGGACCATTATGCTAGGCTCTGTCTGTCACTCTGTGGAGTCCTATTTACACCCTCCAACCATCATGTGTCCATGATGTGTCTTCCCTCAGCATGTGCATCCAATCAGCCCGAGTCCGCCAAGAAACTGCAGCACACCACTATTCTACCAGAAGGTTTTGGTGCATTTCTCTCTATGGAGTCCTGACAACTGCACCTCAACTATGCCATGTAAGGTGGACCAATAATGCATGTTGTTAGAAAAGAATCCTTCATCCTGTGTCCTTTCCTATGCTTGCTTTAGCAGAATATCTTCTCTCCTGTGTCTGCTTCAGCCAAACATTCCTTCACACTTTGCCTTAGCAAAACACCATCCAACTGTGTTGCTGTAAAATTATAAAAAAAGCTTTCTTTTACCCCGTACTAGATCCGGCACCATAGTGCCCCAAGACATCTGGTAGATATCTTCATCTCAGTCAGCAAAGCTTCTCACCTGCTCTGCTCCATCCCATACCACACTGCCTATGACTACTCTCTGAGCCTGGCAACAATCTCTCTTCCCATCCAGTTCCCAAGGCAGGTTGAACCAGGCCAGAAATATACATCCCAAGTCCGTGGCGGCTTAGGGTCTCTGGCTGCCACATAACTCTCTTTGATTTCAATCTCCACATGAAAGAACACACAACACAATAACCTCTGATCCAATTGATAAGATATAATTGCTCACCTAAACATACAGAGCCCTGTCCACATCCATCCCTTAAGAATATTCATAACCTGTAAATGTGCAGAGAGGAATCTTCACATCAGCCTCCATATTCTCTCTGCTGCTTCCTCTGCCTCACTCCACTCTCCTCCTCTCTCTAAAACTTTTCTCCCCTCATCCCTCCTTCTCATCCAATGGCAGGCCTCATCCTATCTTGTACCTGCCTTCGCCTGTGTGACATCCTACACATCAGACATTCCAACAGCCTTTAAGTTTCCACTTCAACCCACAACCTACCATTCTCTGAAAAAGAGTTTAAAACACAAAACCAAAAATCACCCCTGGACTAGATATGGGGAATGACACAAGACAATACAGCCTGTAAAAACCAGATTCTCCCTCTCTCCAACACTGACCGAGCAACTTTAAGCAATTTTCACTAAGTTCAGATGCTAAAAAGATTCCCTTTGTCACCGAGTCATATTTAACCAGAATCTGAGCACATCTTGGTGGGCACGGTGTCTTTATTGATACTCTTAAGATCAACGCAGACAGTGTTTGTCTTCTGAGCATCCGTGGATGGTTTAGGACTCATAAATGTTTCTGTGTGACAGAGTCTGGCCCTCAGGGTCATGGATTAATATTGCTTAAAAACCAACAGTAGAGGCTTTGAAGAAGTCATCCAGGGTTAAGAACTTGGGGTAGTGGGCAGAGTTTATTTGAGCAATTCATGGAAATTAAATAAAGCAAATATAGATAACTATCGGTTCAAAGGATAAATTCAAAAGTAAGTTAGAAAATGTTGCAAGACAATGGGATGAGAACAGGACGTTACAGTTCACTGGGTGAAAAAGCAATGTCAAAGGTTATAACAGTAGATTCCCCCTGTGTAACTACCTCAAGTGGCTACACATTCTACACCTCCAGAAACTACCAAAAAAGGACAAACTCAACTCAAAATGATGTAATATAATTTACATTACAGAAGGAGGAAGTAAAGATTAGAACCCCTCTCTTTCATTCTATAAGTTCTGTCCCTTTGGAGAACCCTGACTAATACAGATTTTAGTACCAGAAGAGGTTCTAGCACAACAGTAGGTCTGCAAGTGCTGTCCTTGCCCTGTCCAGCTCAGCGCTCAGTCCTATCCCCAGCTCTTCTACAAGAGTCCCCGAGCTCGGCCTGATGTTTCACTGTGGGTGTCTGCATCTGTTTCCATTCAGTGCTGGATGAAGCCTCTCAGGGGACAGCTATGCCAGGCTGCTGTCTCCAGGCATAGCAGAGTATCACTAAGACTATCAGGGGTTGACTCTCTCAAATGGAATGGATCTCAAGGTGGGCAGTCATTGGTCGGCCATTTCCTCAGGGTGCTCCATCATTTCCCTGAACATCATGGAGGCAGGACAAATTTTGGGTTGAAGGTTTTGTAGCTGGATTAATGTCTCCCTCCCTCCACTGGGAGTCCTGCCTGGCCTGCTAGTAGGGGTCTAAGCTAGGCCATCCCTATAGACTCCCCAGAGCCTCCCTTATCCTAGATCTCCAGCTAGTTCCAGAATTGCCCCCACCAGTTTCTGTTCTCACACCCAGACCTCCCCAGCACCCTCTCCCCACACCTGATCCCTGTCACATTCCCCTCCTCACCCCCTCTCCCACCTATCTCCCTTTGATGACTATTTTGTCTCCTTCTGAGTGAGATTCATGAAGCCTCCCTTGGGCCCTCCTAATTACCTTTGAGTCTGTGGATTGTAGTATGGTTATCCTGCACTTTATGGCTAATGTCTACTTATAAGTGACTGGATACCATGCGTATCTTTCTGGATCTGAATCACCTCACTCAGGACGATATTTTCTAGTTCCATCCATTTGCCCGCAAATTTCACGAAGTCTTTGCTTTTAATATCTGAATAGTATCTCATTGTGTAGATGTACCACATTTTCTTTTTTCCATCCAGCAGTTGAGGAACATTTGAGCTATTCCCGATTCCTGGCTACTACAAATAAAGCTGCTATGATCACAGCTGAGCGAGTGTCTTTGTGGTAGAGTGGGGTATGTTTGGGGCATATAGCTGAGACTTCAGGTTCATTTCCAATTTTCTGAGAAACTGCCAAATTGATTTCCAAAGTGGTTGTCCAAGTTTGCACTCCCACCAGCAATGGGTGAATAATCCCTTTCCCCACTTCATCACCAGCATGTGCTGTCACCTCGGTTTTTTATTATAGCCATTCTGATTGGCTTATGATGGAATGTCGGAGCCATTTTGATTTGCATTTCCTGATGACTGAGGACACTGAAAATTCCTTTAAGTGCTTCTCAGCTATTCAAGATTCCTCTGTTGAGAATTCTCTGTTTAGCTCTGTAGCCCAGAGTTATTGGTGTTCTTTGGGAATTCGTCTCCTGTGCAAATGTGTTCAAGGAAGTTCCCCTGCTTTCTCTTCTATTAGGTTCAGTATGTCCCGTTTTATCATGAGGTCCTTGATCGACTTGGACTTGGTTTTGTGCAGGGTGATAGATATGGCTCTATTTGCATTCTTCTACATGCAGACATTCAGTTAAACCTGCACCATTTGATTGAAGATGCTTCTTTTTTCCATCGTATGATTTTGGCTTTTTTATCAAAAAATCAAATGTCCATAGGTGTGTGTGTGTGTGTGTGTGTGTGTGTGTGTGTGTGTGTGTGTGTATGATTTCCAGACCTTTGATTTTATTCCATTCATCAACCTGTCTGTCTCTGTAACAACACGGTATAGTTTTTTTTACTATTGGCTCTGTAGTGCAGCTTGAAATCAGGATGGTGATTCCTCCAGAGGTTCTTTTATTGTTCAGGATTGTTTTGGTTATCCTGGGTTTTTGGTTTTCTATTTGAGGTTGAGAACTGCTCTGTAAAGCTCTGTAATGAATTGCATTGGAATTATGGTGGCAGTTGCCCTGAACTCATAGATTGCTTTGTGCTATATGGCCATTTTCGCTGTGTCAATCCTACTGACCCATGAGCATGGGAGTTATTTCAATCATCTTATAACTCCCTTGATTTCTTTAATCAGGGACTTGAAGTTCTTGTCATACAGGTCTTTCACTTGCTTGGTTAGAGTTACACCACCATAGTTTGCATTATTCATGGCTATTGTAAAGGTTGCTGCTTCCCTAATTTCTTTCTCGGCCTGTTTATTGTTTTTTAAGGAGGGCTACTGATTTATTCTGTGTTAATTTTGTATCCAGCCACTTTGCTGAAGGTGTTTATCAGCTGGTAGAATTTTGGGAGTCACATACGTGTACTATCACATCATCTGTGAATAGTGATACCTTGACTTCTTCCTTTCCAATTTGCTCCCCTTTGATCTCCTTTAGTTGACTTAGTGCTCTAACTAGAACTTCCTCCAAGCACTATGTTAAATTGATAGAGAGAAAATGGGCAGCCGTGTCTTATCCCTGATTTTAGTGGAACTGCTTTATATTTTTCTTTATTTTTTTGATGTTGGCTTTTGGCTTGCTGTATATTGTTTTTATTGTGTTTAGAAATGCACCTTATAACTCGGATCTCTCCAAGACATTTAATATGAAGGAGTGTTGGATTATGTCAAAGACTTTTTCTGCATCTAGTGAAATGATCATGTGATATTTTTCTTTTAGTTTGTATGTACAGTGGATTGCATTGATGGATTTCTGTACATTGAACCATCCCTGTATCCCTGGGATGAAGTATACATGATCATGCTGAATAATGTTTTTGATGTGTTCCTGGATTCAGTTTGCAAGCATTTTATCAAGAAAATTTGCATCAGTGTCATAGTGGAAATTGGTCTGAAGTTCTCTTTATTTATTGAGTCCTTGTGTGGTTTAGGTATCATTGAATTCTAGAAAGTGCTTAATTCATTTCTTTATTTCCAGTGGCTGGACAATGGAGCTGGGGGTTCGGGGGAGGGCAGCACGCAGCTCAGGGCAGTATTTTGTTAAGAATGTGTTTGTACAGATTTTCATGTTTTATTTCTTTGTTATGTTGTATCAGAATGATTAAGAGAATATCAGTAGTTGTCATATTTAACTTTTGACATATCAAAGGAATGTCCCTTGAAGGAACATCATAAAATTTATAATGGATTTATGGTTGTACGAGGGATGCTTACATCACACTGTGTACAATTATGACTCTGTTAAATACATAATGCTTTTGAGGCTGTACATGGGGTAGTTACACAGGCCTAGTTATGACCTGGCTTTTACTTTCACCTGAAAATTAAGCATGACAAACAGAGATGTGATTGTGTGTCACATTGACCAGGGGTGTGCTTGTAATGGCTGTTCTTGGTTGTCAACGACATCTGGAATTAACTAAACCTTAACAGCCAATGCATGTGTGAGAGAGTGGCTAAGTCAATTGAAGATGGAAAGACCCACTTTTTATTCGGATTTTTTTTTGAGGACGGAAGGTCCACCTTGAAACTGGGTCACCCCCTCTGCTGAGAGCTTACATAGAAGATGTGGAAGAAGGAAGATCCCTCCCTAGAGCCTCCTCTTACTCTGGCTAGCAGGTCCACTCCTTCATGAGTGTTAGGGCCTACTTTGGAATTCTGACATACACTGAAAAACAGCTACGACATCCAATCTTGTGGACTAAACAACTCCTGAATTCTTGGACTTTATGTTAATACATTACCTGAAGTATAGAATGGTAGACCATTCTAATAAACTAATCACACACACACACACAAACACACACACACACACACACACACACACACAGTAAGTTTTATTCCTCTAGGGAACCCCACTTAATACAATACCACAAAGACACTTACATTTGATTTGTATTGGGTAAGAAGTAATGAAAGCATTTGCAAAAGGACGGGAACAGAGAAAAAGTGCTAAGACAAACTCACAAGAAAGGACCAAGAACAGTTTCCTATGGAGAAAAACCTCAGACTATCTAAAGTAACTCCGGTAAAAGAATCGAACTTCAGAAATAGGGGTATAGGCCTCTTGTGGTGAATGGTGACTTTGTAACAATGACACCCTCATTCAATCCTCAGCACCCAAAAACCAAAAGAACAGAATGTAACTCTGAGGTTAGAAGACCAGTAACCAAGGCTTTTAGTTGAAACATTAGCCTGAAACATTTGTAATGAAAGATGAGATTAATATTTTAATGTAGATTAAAAATGGATCTTTTGCAACTGGACTTAACAGATGGTTGTGAACCACCATGTGGGTGCCATGAACCAAACCTAAGTCCTCTGAAAGAACAGCCCTATGCTTTTAACCGGTGACAAAGCTCTCCAGTCCTGACTTGTCTAGTTAGACGTTTCTTAGTTTTATTTTATGTGTATAAGTGTTTTGGCTGCATGTATGTCTGTTCACATATAGAACTCATGCCTGAAGAGGTTAGAATAAGGTGTCATATCTTCTGAAACTGGAGTTTGCGAGCTATCCTGTGTATGCCGGAAACTCAGGTCCTCTGTGAGGGCATCGAGTGCTTTTACCCACTGAGCTATCTCTCCAGCCTCGACTTTTCTATTTTTAAAAAGGACGATAATGAGTACAAGTTTTGTGCTCCAACTCTCCAGCTACTGGCTGCAAATTATAAGCACAAACTTAACAGAGACCTAACATGCACAAAGGAAGCCCCAGAAATGCGGCTGTAGGATACAGCGCAACACTGAGGTTGGCCAGTAGGGGGCAACCCTACACCTTGCTGAACTGGCTCTGTGAGACCCAGCTTAGATTTCTTGGTGTGGTTAAGATTCTTACTCTTGGGGTTGGGGATTTAGCTCAGTGGTAGAGCGCTTGCCTAGCAAGCGCAAGACCCTGGGTTCGGTCCCCAGCTCCGGAAAAAAAAGAAAAAAAAAAGATTCTTACTCTTTCCTCTGTAGATGAGCTTAACAGAACTACGCATGCGTAATTACAGAGGCCGTGGTGTGGTTATCAGGTCTGTCCTATTATCTCCAGAGTTTCAGTCTTCATTTGGTTTGTCAGTAGTATTTGACTGGCTCCTCCATATTTTTTTTCTTTTTTCTTTTTTTCGGAGCTGGGGACCGAACCCGGGGCCTTGCACTTGCTAGGCAAGCGCTCTACCACTGAGCTAAATCCCCAACACCTCCATATTTTTATATATCTAATTAAAACTGATTGCATAGTGGATGTATGAAACTGTATGCGACCAAGCTGAGCGCCACAACCAATTAACACGGAATGTCACACAGATTGGTACTTCTCTGCAGTCTAACACAGTTATAGTTATTTTATTATTTATAAACAAGTTTCCGACACTAGATTTATACTGTATTTAAGACTGGACTTTCTTTTTTTTTTTAATTTCCATCTCAAGTAGGTCCATTCTTTGTAGTCATTTGAAAACTATTTAAAGTTCCTTTGCATCTAAATAAAACCAAAGCAATCATCTCTTCAGGAAACCAGTTCTCAGGCTTACAATGAAATTACTTCTGAATTGCTGTTTATCAGATAAGGGATAAACCAATCATTGTCATATCATCTTCATAGACACATATAATAAGCCCATTTTTAGCATTTCTTGTTATATTTGATCATTTAAGATTAATTTTAATGTGTGTGTGTGTGTGTGTGTGTCTGTGTGTGTGTGTGCAGGTGCACACGGAGGCTTGACAAGGGCACTTGGGCTGCAGGTGGTTGTGAGTTGCTGATGGGGCTGTTGGGAACTTCTGTCCATCCTGCCCTCTGGAAGCATGTCTCGAGACAGTATCACCTCCGAGGCGCCTCCCAGCCCTAAGCACTTCTTCAGGTATCCAGTTTTAAGTTTTTCACATCCATGGCTAAAATATTTTTACATTCTGAGGTTTAAAACCACTAATCATGCTTCAGTTAAAAAAGAATTAACGTCCACGGAAGCATCCACCGTTCAGTGAAGTGTATGAACCGCCAGCACAATTCAGATTCTGACCTGTAAAGGGCGGTTATATATGGTTCGGTTCAGTTAATGTCAGGGGGGAAGTCCTGAGATAACCTATAAAACTATTTGCAGCATAAAACACAGAAAATTATGGGTAATGAAGAAAGAAGAATAAAAGGAAGATAGAAGCAAGAGGTGCCTACATCACGAAGGTTGAAACCAGCATCTCACCGACTCTCATGCATCCAGCATCTGTGTGTATCCATCAACAGCACATAGATGCCTTCATGCCCACCTGTACACAGGGATATGGACCTCAGGTTTCCAAACACTAGGCAGAGGCGTTATCTTTATTGTTTCTCATGTACAGTTGTTTTTTTATTTTTTGTTTTGGTGTTTTGTTTTTTCTTTCCTTCATTACTAACTTTCTTGGATCATTTTTTTTTATTTTTGTTTTTGTTTCAATTTCACACAGGCTAGAGTTATTTGGAAGGAGGCACCCTCAAGTGAGAAAATGCCTCTAGGAAACTGATTCGGGAGGACCCACCTCACTATGGCAGTACCACCCTGGGCAGGGTGTTCTGAGTTATATAAGAAGGCAGGTTCACAATCCACAGGGAACAAGCCAGGAAGCAATGTTCTCCTAAGGCCTCTGCTTTAGTCCCTGCGTCCAAGTTCTCTCATAGAGTCTCCCCAACACACACACACACACACACACACACACACACACACACACACACACACACACAAAACTTCCCTTCATGATAGACTGTGAGCTAAAATAAACCCTTTCCTCCTCAAGTTGCTTTTGGTCATGATATTAATCGCAATAACTCTAAATCGTTTCTACATAAGGATACAGAATACCAATGTGTTCTTTTTTTTCTTTTTTTATTAACTTGAGTATTTCTTATTTACATTTCGTTTGTTATTCCCTTTCCCGGTTTACGGGCCAACATCCCCCAACCCCTCCCCCGCCCCTTCTTTATGGGTGTTCCCCTCCCCATCCTCCCCCCATTGCCGCCCTCCCCCCAACAGTCTAGTTCACTGGGGGTTCAGTCTTAGCAGGACCCAGGGTTTCCCCTTCCACTGGTGCTCTTACTAGGATATTCATTGCTACCTATGAGGTCAGAGTCCAGGGTCAGTCCATGTATAGTCTTTAGGTAGAGGCTTAGTCTCTGGAAGCTCTGGTTGCTTGGCATTGTTGTTCATATGGGGTCTCGAGCCTCTTCAAGCTTTCTAGTCCTTTCTCTGATTCCTTCAACGGGGGTCCTGTTCTCAGTTCAGTGGTTTGCTGCTGGCATTCGCCTCTGTATTTGCTATATTCTGGCTGTGTCTCTCAGGAGAGATCTACATCCGGCTCCTGTCTGCCTGCACTTCTTTGCTTCATCCATCTTGTCTAAGTGGATGGCTGTATATGTATGGGCCACATGTGGGGCAGGCTCTGAATGGGTGTTCCTTCTGTGTCTGTTTTAATCTTTGCCTCTCTATTCCCTGCCAAGGGTATTCTTGTTCCCCTTTTAAAGAAGGAGTGAAGCATTCACATTTTGATCATCCATCTTGAGTTTCATTTGTTCTAGGCCTCTAGGTTAATTCAAGCATTTGGGCTAATACCCACTTATCAATGAGTGCATACCATGTGTGTTTTACTGTTATTGGGTTACCTCGCTCAGGATGATATTTTCCAGTTCCAACCATCCTACGAATTTCATAAAGTCATTGTTTTTGATAGCTGAGTAGTATTCCATTGTGTAGATGTACCACATTTTCTGTATCCATTCCTCTGTTGAAGGTCATCTGGGTTCTTTCCAGCTTCTGGCTATTATAAATAAGGCTGCTATGAACATAGTGGAGCACGTGTCTTTTTTATATGTTGGGACATCTTTTGGGTATATGCCCAAGAGAGGTATAGCTGGATCCTCAGGCAGTTCAATGTCCAATTTTCTGAGGAACCTCCAGACTGATTTCCACAATGGTTGTATCAGTCTGCAATCCCACCAACAATGGAGAAGTGTTCCTCTTTCTGTACATCCTTGCCAGCATTTGCTGTCACCTGAGTTTTTGATCTTAGCCATTCTCACTGGTGTGAGGTGAAATCTCAGGGTTGTTTTGATTTGCATTTCCCTTATGACTAAAGATGTTGAACATTTCTTTAGGTGTTTCTCAGTCATTCGGCATTCCTCAGCTGTGAATTGTTTGTTTAGCTCTGAACCCCATTTTTTAATAGGGTTATTTGTCTCCCTGTGGTCTAACTTCTTGAGTTCTTTGTATATTTTGGATATAAGGCCTCTATCTGTTGTAGGATTGGTAAAGATCTTTTCCCAATCTGTTGGTTGCCGATTTGTCCTAACCACAGTGTCCTTTGCCTTACAGAAGCTTTGCAGTTTTATGAGATCCCATTTGTCGATTCTTGATCTTAGAGCATAAGCCATTGGTGTTCTGTTCAGGAAATTTTTTCCAGTGCCCCTGTGTTCCAGATGCTTCCCTAGTTTTTCTTCTATTAGTTTGAGTGTATCTGGTTTGATGTGGAGGTCCTTGATCCACTTGGACTTAAGCTTTGTACAGGGTGATAAGCATGGATCGATCTGCATTCTTCTACATGTTGACCTCCAGTTGAACCAGCACCATTGGCTGAAAATGCTATCTTTTTTCCATTGGATGGTTTTGGCTCCTTTGTCAAAAATCAAGTGCCCAAAGGTGTGTGGGTTCATTTCTGGGTCTTCAATTCTGTTCCATTGGTCTATCTGTCTGTCTCTGTACCAATACCACACAGTTTTTATCACTATTGCTCTGTAATACAGCTTGAGTTCAGGGATAGTGATTCCCCCTGAAGTCCTTTTATTGTTGAGGATAGCTTTAGCTATCCTGGGTTTTTTGTTATTCCAGATGAATTTGCAAATTGTTCTGTCTAACTCTTTGAAGAATTGGATTGGTATTTTGATGGGGATTGCGTTGAATTTGTAGATCGCTTTTGGTAAAATGGCCATTTTTACTATATTAATCCTGCCAATCCATGAGCATGGGAGATCTTTCCATCTTCTGTGGTCTTCTTCAATTTCTTTCTTCAGTGTCTTGAAGTTCTTATTGTACAGATCTTTTACTTGCTTGGTTAAAGTCACACCGAGGTACTTTATATTATTTGGGTCTATTATGAAGGGTGTCGTTTCCCTAATTTCTTTCTCGGCTTGTTTCTCTTTTGTGTAGAGGAAGGCTACTGATTTATTTGAGTTAATTTTATACCCAGCCACTTTGCTGAAGTTGATAATCAGCTTTAGTAGTTCTCTGGTGGAACTTTTGGGATCACTTAAATATACTATCATATCATCTGCAAATAACCAATGTGTCCTTAACACCTCACATTCTCTGAACACCATGCACTTTCTCTACAGACGTCCCTCTAATTCCAGCTATAGAGAGTAAGCTTACATGATCTCTTGCCAGCATGGTCCAGTAACTTCTTTCATGATCTCCTGCCTAAAGGTTCTCAACCTTCCTGATGCTATGACTCTTTAATACAGTTTCTCATGTTATGGTGGCCTCCAACTGTAAACTTATTTCGTTGCTACTTCATAAATGTCATTTTGCTGCTGTTATTAATTGAAATGTAAATATCTGATATGCAGGATATAGGACATGTGACCCAGGTGGGGGTCACAACCCACACATTGAGAACCCATATAGGGTCCCGATCCACATGTTTGAGAACCAGTGATAGCAACTTTTTTCTCTCTTCTCCTGCCTTCCTGTTGGTCTTTGTTATCCAAATGCAGCCAGATGAACTTTGAAAGCACACCTCTGACCATGCTCCTACTGTAATTCTAAAATGCTTCAGGTCCTTCCCAGTTATATGTAAACCAACCCCTACCAAGCTCTTCACGGGCACACATAAGCTGATATGGGATAAGTAGAAATAATTCATTGACGAATTATATCTGAAGGATTCCTTACACTAGTATGGCTTCTCGCCCGTGTGAGATCTTTGCATCCCAGCATTCATGAGGCAGAGTACCAGACCAGTCAGGGCTACATAATAGAAAGAGAGAGAGAGAGAGAGAGAGAGAGAGAGAGAGAGAGAGAGAGAGAGAGCTGCAGAGATGCCAAGACAAAAACACAGATACAGAAAGAATGAAAGAGGAAAACACATACACAGTGAGACAGAGAAACAGAAAGACACACACACACACACACACACACACACACACACACACAGAGAGAGAGAGAGAGAGAGAGAGAGAGAGAGAGAGAGAGAGAGAGAGAGAGACTCTTGGGGGGGGGAGAATGATTGGTGGAAATCTGCATAGTATAGAAGGGAGAGTCCAGAAAGGCTGAACTGGAGCCTTTCACCCAGGGACTGAAGACTCGCACCCTGGGATAGAGAGATGAGCAGGACTCTCCGGGTAGCAGGACTCTCCGGGTAGCATGACAGCACAAATCTTCTGATACCCAGTGATGATGGAGGAAGACAGGGACAAATTTCCTTCTTAAAGGAAGTGATCAAGACTTACACCTGTTCTCTTGACATGTAAGATTAAAACAATTGTTGCCCGTGTGTTCACATGTTCATTCGGATGTGTGCACATATCCACATGCTCATGCATGTGCATGCAGTTTGTCATCAAGCCACTCCTGGACTGTTTTATTCATCTTAGGTTTGCAACAAGGTTTCTCACCAAACAGCTCACCAGTTGGCTAGACACGCTGGCCAACAAGTCCCAGCTCCGGTCTCCACCGCCTTGATGCCAGATTACAGGTGTGCACCTCCAGGCACAGCTTCTTACATGGAGGTTGAACAGCTGAACTCAGGGTCATGCTCATGAGGCCAGTACTTTACAAACTGAGCCATCTCTCTAGCCCCATAACCAACTTCCTACAGGGATGGATGGAGCTGTCACAATGGGTATCCACTCCCCCAAAAGACAGAAAGTATGAAAAGACAACCTCACTATGAAGGTTTTATGAATCACAGTCCTACTACGCGACAAGATCATACCAGGGCACTAATAATTGATAAAGGTTGAAATAATTTTCCCTTCCTTTCTTGTTTTTTTCTTGTTTTTCAAGGCAGGGTTTCTTTGTATAGCCCTGGCTGTCCTAGAACTCACTCTGTAGACCAGGCTGGTCTCAAACTCATATAGATCTGTCTGCCTATGTCTCCTAAGTGCCAAGATCAGAGGTGTGTGTATCCCCCTTCTCAGGAAAATAATTTTCTTAATTTGAGACAGCAACTGGAAACTAAATTTTAAGAGAAACCAAATGTCACTTCAGAAACTGAAGCATGGGCTCACTGGGCCCTGCAAGTGCAGGTAATGCTTATGAGTGACACATCTGTACCGCGAATCAGGGAACGTGGACTCATTAAACCCTCCTAAGTACTAGACTTAGAGATAAGACAAGCCGGATTCGTGTACTGTCAGTGACAACTAAGAAAAGCCAACAAATGGGACTTGACAAGAGGATTATGGCACACAGGTCAAAAGCAGGGTGGGTTAAGGGAGCCTCTGACTAATAAGAATGAGACTTTCCATAGCTGAATTTCCTACAATCCACTCCAATAAGAAGGTACGAAAAAGACGTCAGAGATGTCCACCTAGAAACTGCCAGTCTAGAAAAAGTAGCTTGTATTTGCATACTGGGAGATCTTTTGGAAAGATGCAATAGAGACTAGAACACCAGGACGCATGACTTTAAGGGACCATCAGCAAAGTAAGGGAGCTGGTAACTCACCCATTTAAAGACACAGCAAGAACTTAAGGTTGACAGCCATTAATATGGGCACTAGAAACAAGAAGGTTGACTAGAGAGTGATTGTATTAGTTACGTTCATATTGCTGTGATAAAACGCCATGACCGTGTCAACAGGGGGCAGATGGTTTCAGAGAGATACGTCTCTCTCTTTACAGTCATGACAGGGAGGCATGGCAGCAAGGGACCGTCACAGAGCAGGAAGCTGAAAGTCACATCTTGTGCTGTAACTAGGAAACAGGCCATACCTCTGTGTGTGGCACACACACAGTTGGGCCAGCCCTAATGAAAACACCCACCAACTGGGTGATGTCTCAAATGCCTGAGATTATGGGGGGATATCTCATTCAAATCATCCCAGGGATTAAGGACGGATGGACACTTACAGAGCAGGGGTATGAGGAGGTTTGTAGTCAATGGAAGGAAACAAAATTATTAGGAGTGTCCACCATCTCCAGAGATGCAGAAAAGAGACTGATCTAAGAATGTCTAAACTTACTACGAGAAAATATGACAATTAGGGAATTAGCATGCAGGGAAAATAGTGGATTCTTTTTGAAACATGGTGAAGAGGAACGAGATTGAACGTTGAAGAGTCTTCTAGAGGCTAAGCAATAAGTATACAGTAGGGAAGGGGCTAGGTGAGGGAGGTGACTTCAGGCTACTGAGCCCTGGATTTCAGCTTTCTCCCTACTACTGTCAGAATGGTGACTGACTATACTCTTGCTCCTTATGGAAGACCATGCCTCTTGGGCTACCCTGTAGCATGGCATTTGGAATTGCTGCACCTCCTCTATAAAGAGATTATGCATGCCTACCCCTGAGCCAGGTGGCTCGCTCTGACCATTTGAAAGTGAGCTACTGTAGGTAACTACCACATCCAAGCAGCGATTTAAGGAGTAATTAAGTGGTTCCATTCACCCATTCTTTTCTTCTCCATGAAATAAAAGCTTGTTGTGAGCTGCTCATGTGGACAGGTTTACAGGAGAAGATGATAATTAGAATCTTCAAGGTAAGAAAACATCTGTACTGTGAATTCCTTTTCTCCTGAGAGATTCTGGTGTTGTTTCTACTAGTTCCTGGTTAAGAGACAAAAACCCTGGACTTTTAAGAAAAAAGTATTTTTTCCATATTGGGGATTAAATCTAGGTCCTTGTGAGAAATCACTCTCTAGTCTGAGCTGTATCCCTAACCCTAATGAAAGTTTTCAAATTACTCTTTGAAGAATTCCAAGTTACCATCAAGAAACTAAAGACTTACTTGCACTGGTTCCTGTTTTCTTGAGTCTGTGCAGACTACTTGGGCTGTTCTTATTCGCCCTCACTGAAGACCACCACCGCTCTTCTTCTCTATCCAACTTAGAGACTAGGCCTTGTTTGGGATCTTGACTTCCTACTCATAAGAAATGGTAGACACTGAGGGTTGGATCAACCATTTCAGAAATCAAGCCCCAACTTTTTTACTCCTGGATCTTTCAAGGCTAATGAACATATATGGCTTCTGATGTTTCAAAATAAGGATGCCCATGAACCTCAAATAAGCACACCTTCCCTTTTGGAGGCAATGGCACAAGCATCATTCCTAGCACTTGTTGCTATTCTGTCTAAGCACCACCCCAGAGACACTTGGCAGCAGCCAGGTATGTTCTGCCCCACAGTTGCCTAGCAACAACCATATATAATACCTGACACTATAAAAGGAGCTGCTTCCCCCACCCCACCTCTTATTCCCTCTTACCCTCTCTTTCCCCTCTTGCTCTTTATTCTTCTCTGTTCTTGCCCCAATGCCCCCATGTGGCCATGACTGGGCCACCTTACCTCTCTTCTACTCTTCCCTCATTAAAACTCGCCATGTGAAACCATGGTGTCATAGTATTTTCTGTCCAGGCATGGGCTGAGATTCAAAACCCTAACAGTACTAAAAAGGGATCAAAACTCCCTGACCATCCACCACCACCACCACCACCAAAATAAAACAAAACAAAACAAGAAATCATCAAAGGGAAACGTGGAGGTCTTGAGGAAAAAGGGACTGCAGGGAACATGTTCTGGGTGGAGGGGAACTGTCCTTATTCATTGAGGCTGGATTGCTGCAGTTCTCTAGCTTTGTATCCTTGTACACGTTTCTCTGCCCAGGTTCCAGTTGCTCCCAATCCTTCTGAGGAAAAGCCACAGACCCATCCATGAATGTTACTGACTCCTATCATTCTTATTCAGTCCACAGAGAATTGGACAGTTCGACCGTATCAACCCTCACCTCTTCCCTCTCTTCTTCTTTACAAAGGGATTGGCTCTGTCTCTGGTGTTTAGAATTTCCTCCTTGGCTTTGAATGTTTCTACTATTTCACATCTCATTTCCACAAAGTGTTTGGTATCGAAGGGGGGAAGGCTTTAGGTGAACTCCAGCTGCCATGTTGACCTGGGACTAGCGAGTTTGTCTGTACCTTTCTCTGGGTTGCGGTCCCTTGGCTTATGGCACCATTATCAGGCCATTTTCTATCTTCCACAGAGTCCTGGACTGGACCTGTTACCTAATTTTGTAAGTATTCTCAAGGATAGCTTAGCTTGTGAGCAATTTGTTTTTTGTCTCTTAAATTTTTGCCAAGACTAAAGGTAAAAAGCCAGGCACAGTGGTGCACTGATGCACTGGTAAGAGAATGATATGGACCGTGGCAGGGTTGGGGGAGACAGAGAGACAGAGAGAGATTTCAGCATAATTGGTTGGCTCTCTCAACAGCGTTTTACCATATTGTTGCAAACCACAGCAAGAACTTGATTCAGGATCCTGAGCTTGAACCAAATTTAATCTCTTGATGTAGGGGCCAGAGGATGCTATGGGGTGCTGGGCAAACTTTTGTCTTTATCCATTGGGCCTCTAATGACCAGACCTCCCCCGACCCCTGGCATGTCCTGAACCATGTTGAGCAGCTGTAGCCTTAGAAAGATGTGTCTCTCCTCGATCTGTTGGAAAAGATAGTCTATGGATGGAAGAATCGTGCAGCAAGTCTCATGCGTCTATGGTCCTTATAAAGCCTCTAAGGCAGGAGCCCTAGAGAGCATTCATCAGGTCTTGGGACTGCTCCAGAGGTGGTGAAATCCTGAGACTCAGCTAAGATTCTGGGACATGTGGAAGGATCTTGGGTACAAGACTAAGGAGGTCCCCTCATTCTCTCATGGGTTAGCCCTCTGGACACATAGACATACATTTAAGTGCAAGGGTAATCATTTATTGAACTGCAAGAGCAAGAAATTTGTGCAGAATGATCATGGGTGGGGCAAAGAGAAATTTAAGAAAGCTTTTAATTCTCGATGTGTTGTCCTGGGTAACTAGGGAAGATGCTGGAGAGACCGGGATTGCACTTTTCTGTGAAACAGAATGGAAATCAGATCGCAGAATTTGTCTCAGGATGCTCCATGGACAGGAAATTGTGATGCTGGAGTCCTGGTGAGAAGTCTCCACTCAGCACTGAGTAATCCAGGAAGAAAGAATAAAGGAACCCATTAAGCACTTCTTGGATTGACTTCTGGACAGAGAGGCACTCTTGTATAGAACAAAGGATGAAAAAATAGATCTTGCCCTGCAATCTAATCAACATTATTTGCCAGAAAACAGGGATTAAACACATAGAATAAATGACTCTTTCCTTATGGATGGCATATGAAAAATGAAGTAACGAAAGGTCTGAGGCTTGTTTGCACAACCTTTAGCATAAGAAGCTCTGAAGAATGGTCATTGCCTTGAGGAATAATGGTGAAAGCCTTGGCCACTTTTAAAGACTTTCCTACATTATCTGAGTGAAGTCTTGGGAAATGGGAAAGAGGGGTCAGAGGAGTCTGCTCTCCAGACTGTAGGAGAAGTGGAGGACATGTAACTCCACTTCCAGGTAAGAAGCCAAGGTTGTACGGAGTTCAGATGAAGATCTTATTGTCCAGAGTGGAATGGAGTGGGACCCCAGTCTCTGAAGAGCAGTCATACTCACATCCTGCTACTCTCTGTTTCAAACTTTAACTCTTAATGACACTTAACACATTGTTGAGCCCTTTTTACACAACCATGCAGCAACTATGGAAAACTCACTCCCTTGTTTTCTTGCCTAAGTGCTTAGGTCACTTTGCTTTAGAGCTCAAAATAGGACCAGATAGTCACAAATCCACATAATTCAAAGCCATTTTTCAAGCTCTGCTCAAAGACTCCTTATCAAATTATTCTTATAATAATTTGGGGGCACAATACTAACACTTTTGGAAGGCCTGGTTCATGCCCACCCCCTCCTTGCTCTCACTGGAGATTGCCCACCTGGAGGCTCAGGCCTTTCTTCAACCTCGGGCCTGGAGACAACGATCTGCAGGGTGAGAAAAAGAACGTGTTCAGGTACCAGGTCCACTTTATTCTCCGATGAGGAAATGAGGTGCCTCTCCAGCTTTCAACAAATGCCTGATTGCCAATCCCACAGGTTCATTTCCTCTATGATATAATATTCAGGACGAGAAAAATAAGTGAGTCCTGACTTACCAGTCTTGGTTAGGTCAATGATATTGTCCCTAGTGATTCCATGCGCCACACATAGTTTTGCAAACTTTTCCTTGATGTCTGAACTCAGATCCTTTGTTCTGCCTGTGAAAAGAGCA
The DNA here is from genome assembly GCF_021556685.1 of Rattus norvegicus. Classification (NCBI taxonomy): domain Eukaryota; kingdom Metazoa; phylum Chordata; class Mammalia; order Rodentia; family Muridae; genus Rattus; species Rattus norvegicus. Next base: position 80,110,423 of record NC_141538.1, read on the forward strand.
GCAATGAGTGTAGCAGCTGTGTCCTAGGCATTGACCACAGAACTAAGTGAGGGGACAGGGGCTCCCACATAAGGGTGAGAAAATGGCTGGTGACATGGTTGACAGGTGTGGGTCCAATCTATCCTGAATGTGGCACCCACGGAATGGCCTTCTGGCACATGGAGAGATTTCAGAGTGTGCCCATCACTGTGCTTGAGGAAGGGTGCAGGTGAACATCGTTGACCTTCAGGAAGTGAGGAAGAGGCAGGACCAAGCTGGGAAGACCATACTAAAGCTAGAGTTTCCTTCCTGTTTTCCCACCCCAAGATCAGTGTCCGTGTGGAAATACTTTACCGTAGAGCTCCATCAGCTGGAATGTTTCCCCGTTCTTGAAATTAACGAGATGAAACATGACATATCTGTCATAGTCTGTCTTAAGTATAGTAAATGTATTCCCTCCGTCATCTGTGGAGGAAATGGGACACAGGTCAGAAATTCTCTGGTCTGCAAGAAATTATGTAAATCCTTTACCTGTTCTACCCCAAACATGAAAATCATTAAAATACATATCCTGGAAGAGATGGGGGGCGGGGATGTCTGCTGCTTCCCATCTGTAGCTTTCTGGACTTGATGAAGTAACTTCTAAGGAAGGGGCCCTGGGACGACGCCCACTAGAGAACACTTAGCCACAGCAGTGACTCACTCTCTCTCATCCTCTCTAGGCTCACCTGCCTCCCTCAGCACCTTCAAGCGACACGTCTGTCTTTCATAAGTCTGCCGTCTCACATGGCTACATCCTGATCAATGTGCACCGGTGCTAGCTACCGGGCAGTATCAGATTCCACCTCACCATACTTATCCCCCTTGCCTGCCACAGGGTGCTAGCTATTAGATGGCCCCCGTGTCCCTGGCTAAATCAACCATGTCAGGAAGTGCTTGACATTCTACAAGGGGTTGTGGTGAGTTCCCTAGTAGAAAGTTTGACTGGGAGGTGCAAGTACCTGAGTTCAAAACCCAGTAACACACACACACACACACACACACACAAACACACACACACACACACACACAGGATAAAGGTAGTAGGGTTTACTAAATTCCTTGTGGATAGATATATAGACATTATATATACTTACACTCAACAAAATATTCGCCATCCTTTGGTGTTTTGTAGGCAACCAAAGAAAATTCTGTGCACACTCCATTTTCCCTGTAAAACAGAGCAAGCTGGTGCTTAGGAGATTTTTGATCTGGCTGGCTTCTTCACCCTCTACTCTATACGTATCTCCATTTTCTGATTCCATTTAACTTTTGAATATTTTTGCAAAATTAGCAAAATGGCTTTTTTTTAAAGGCTATTTCGTTTCTGTCTGATACGTTAGTAATCACTAATTTGCTCTTATTTCTTCTTCCTCTGCTAAGAGCAGACACCTCACTTACTTAATACGGAACTTGAAGGCTAAGGAATTTTCCAAGACACGGATGTGCTGCACAAAAACTCTCATGCTGCCATTCTCTTCTATCTTTTCTCTTTTGTCCGAGGCCACGACAATAGAAAACCAATCCCCATTGAGCTGTAATGGATAAGAAAATGCTTAAGGGAGTACGGGGCAGGGATACCACATGGACTTGTTTCTTCTTGAATTTGGCTTGATAGAGTTGTCACAATACCTAACATTCTGCCCCTGCCTCTCAGTGAGTGCAGAGGTCCCCAAACGTTGTTAGATCTGAATAGCATACAACTGGTCTTACTTCAAGGTCTGAAGCCATTCCTTTGTCTAATAGAACAAGCCACTGTACCCATCCCCTCAGAGGACCCGCTTGGCTTCAAGAGTTCTCCAAAGCACTCTCTGAGTCAGAAGTTACTATTCGCTGAGCCTACCTTGTCCACATCACGGTTCCCTGTTGTGGAACTAGCTTCTTCTGCATGGCCACAGACCAGGGTCAGGCCCAGACACAGCAGCAGCAGCAACAGCTTCATGTTGGTAGGGAATAGAATTGCCTCTCTGCTGGGACAATCTCTCTGCGCCTGGTGCCCACACTCCACCTCCAGCACTTTGCTTGTCTTTATACTCTCTCTGGTTTAGAGTGTTTTTTTTTTTTTATTTCCTTCTCAAATGGGCCTCCTTCCCTCAGGCTTTGTGGAATGTTTTCTCATGTACTGATGTGAAGCCAAGGATTGTTCCTGCCCTTTTCAGAGTTGGCAAAGTCATCTTCTATGGATTGATTCTATCACTCATACATTTCGCAAAACATATTCCCAAGACAAACCGAGGAAGTTCTAGAGGGCTGCCATCCGGAACCAGATGCAACTTTGGATCTGACTTGGAATCAGAAAGCCAGTTATGGAGTGGGCGGGTACTGAACTGGAAGGTCAAGCATGAAGAGAATCTTTGCTTCGAGACTTGAGTGGAGTGTGGAAGAAGCTGAATTACTTGGGTTTTCTTTGAAAAGATTCATTCACCTTTCATGTGTATGAGCATTGGTTTTGCATGTGTACCATGCACACACCTGGGGCCAAGAAAGTCAGAAGGAGGTCAAAAGAAGGAGTCAGATTCTTTGAAACCTGTTCTTGCTGAGGACCCAGGTTCAATTCCCAGCACTCACATGGCATCTCACAACTGACTCTAACTCCAGTCACAGGAAATGACCTTCTTTGGGCCCCGTGATCTCCTGTACACATGTGGTACATATGAACTCACTCATTCAGGCACATATGCATAACAATAATAAATCTTAATTTAAAAAGATTATCAGGAAGGGTCTTCTGAAGCTAAGCTGACAGCCCCCACCCCCAAACCCACCCCAAAAGATTGACCTCAGAATGCAAACAGCTAACCTTTTAAGGTAAACTGCTTCAGCTGTTTACCTCAGAGAACGTTGGACTTTAACTGACTGGACATAATCTCATCATTAAAGAAAAACAAAGGTATTGTTCAAAGTCATATTTGCTGATGGAGGTCCAAGTAGAAATGATGTCAAGAGTCTGCTTACAAAGAAACACAGTTATAATGGGAACATATTTTGTATCCGTATAAATTGTATTTACCCTGGAACTAGAAATATAAAATAGTGTTTGATGTGGGGAAATAAAGAATTCAAGAAGGAGGCAAGTCCTCGATAGGTTTTATTTCCACTTTGCATCAACTCTCTATAGTATGTACTATTTATTTTCATCTTTCCATAGTGTTAGCTAAGACTCAGAAAGATCAAGTAACTATACAAGGACATACAGCCAGTCAGCGAGAGAACTTAGATTTAAACCCAAGCCTGTCCATCTGACTCAGGAGCCTTTGTTCTTATTAACTCCACTACACAGGTCTGGATGTTTTTACCGGAAGGGAGGATGGTTAAATAGTTGAAAGAGGAATAAACAGCACTGCAGAGCTCCAGACACATCGGACTGAAACTGCACGTGGTTTTCTTTAATATGGAGGAGTGGGTGTAGCTTGAGATTGAATGAGACATGACTACTGGCCCCTCTTGGTCTACAAGTATTTGGTAAATGCTTGACTAGGGGATTATCATTTTTCTTTTCTCCTCTTCTTCTTTCTCCTGCTCCTCTCCTCTCCTCTACCTTTTTTTGGTTGATTACGGTGTGTGTGACACATGTGCACACATATGCACACGCCTGTGCCTTTGCTTGTATACGCAGGAGTCAGAACAGGGTGCCAGTTGTCTCCCTCTGTCTCCTTTTACTTTATCCCCTTCAGACAGGGTCTCCCTCTGAATCTGGGACTTAGTGTGTTTCAGATAGTCTGGCTGGCCAGTAAGTTCCAGCAATCCTCCAGTCTCCACCATCTACCTAGTGGTGGGATTAAAGGCAGCCATGGCCAGCTTTTTTAATGTGAGTTCTGAGCATCTGCTCTGACCTTGCTGGGAGCCCGCATAGCCCTCACAGTCAGTACTTCTCCACTGATCTGTCTTCCCAGAAACTCACATAGAGGCTGGCCTTGAGCTTCCTGAGTTTCTGAATGGTCTTGGATCTGTGGCAATCCCCCAGCTCCAGCCTCCTGAATGCTAAGATTACAGGTTGTAGCACCACGTCTGGCTATAGATTAATGCTTTTCTAGTAATGAATGAGAAGATGCTTCCCCAGCAGAAGGCAACAGCCAGTCCCTTCCACTTAATACTCCTCAGTACACGTGGGATGTTCGTGTGACTGAAGCACTGAGGCTGTTAAGAAATGACTAGACAAAGCACATGGGTAAGAGGTTTAAGGAGTGTACGTGTAACCAGCTAATGGCCCATTTGTAACTAGCTAGCATTTCTGAAACTGACTAATAGGAAAATGATTTAATGACCTTTACCTGAGTCTTACTCTCAACTAATTAAATAAATAACCCATTCAGAAAGCCTGCGGAAACATTTGAGTCACTCACATGGTGCCAGGGTGTGTTTGGGGCCAAGAAGAACATCAATGAACACGGGCTTATTTGATTCATGTCCCAGAGAGGAAATATTCTGTAGTCCCTCCAGCAGAGTGACAGATAGGACTGCTGACCCCGGCTCGACATCAGTTCTAAAGCACCTGCTTCTGTCAGCGTCAGAGGATGCTTGGAGTCACTGGAATCCACCTGCTTAACTCCCAAAACCTAGAGCGGGCCCACGAAAACAGGCAGAAACAAATGTTAGGGGACAAAGAGATTATTGGCCAGGAACTCTTGAAGGACAAAGGGAGCTAGGAGACAGCAGAATCAAGGAAGGGAAGTTATCCTGTGTTAGGCAGAAATGCTATGCCAAGTTGTGCTCGATCATGCGGTGGGGGATGTGCACCCCAAAGAGACCAGCATCTCAGCTCAAAGACAAGGGAGTCTGAAGCAGTTAACAGTTGGGACGGCTAGCTATTCACACTCCTCACAACCAAGCAGTCTTTTCCTCAAGGTTGGGGGTGGACTCTAAGCTATACTGCATCATGATGTCTGGGATTTCATTCTGCTATCCATGAGTAGTCTTTCTGCACAGGTCTCGTGTCCTCTCCCCAATTAGGTATCTGTCACAGGAACATTGCAATACAAAGATATTTAACTCAGGGGAATCTGTAAGCCACCGAGGCCAGGAACCATGCGTCCACACTACTGCATGCTCAGACGGGTCAGTGCCTTGGCAGGCACAGTGTTAGCCTTCAGTCACCAATGGCTGATGGAGGGAAGGCAGGATGACACCAGAAGAGGGAGGGACTGGAGAGATGACTCCCGGTTAAATTCCCAGCACCCACAGGAATCCATAAGTCTAGTTCCAGGGATCCGACACCCTATGTGGGTACTGAGTGCATGTGTTGCACAGACATACATGCAAGCAAAACATTCATACACATAAAATAATCTATTGTTTTAAGCACAAGAGAATTGACCAGACTACCAGGAACTAGGCAGAGGGCCTTCTAGGGTGTGGGGAGAATGGATCCATATGTGAAGGCCATGGCAAACAGGAGTACAAATAGTTCAGAGCGCCAAAGGAAACCTTGCTGGAACACAGTGAACACAGGAATTACGAAATGAGTCGAGGCTAGAAAGGGAGTTGTGTCAGTTTGCAGGGGCTGCCCTCTCGAACTCATGCAGTATGGGTGACTTCAGCAAAAATTAGACTTTCTCCTTTCTGGCAGCTAGAACTCTGGGAGCAAGGTGTTCGATGCGTCCTGCTTCTTCTGAGCTCTTCCTCATTGGTGGAATCGTGTTCCCGGGTCTTCAGGAAGTCTCTTCTCTGATCCATCCTGTATCCCAGTCTTTTCTTTTGAGGACACTGGTCAGGCATCTTGACTTAGGGTTCACCCTGAAGACCTCATCTTACCATAATTACACCAAATCACACTCTCAGGCACTATGGGTAAAGCTTCCAATGTACATATTTTTGGTGGGCACACTTATCCCGTATCAGCTTATGTGGGCCCGTGAGGAGCTTGGTAGGGGTTGGTGTTCATGTATCTGGGAAGGACCTGAAGCATTTTAGAATTACAGTAGGAGCATGGTCAGAGGTGTGCTTTCAAAGTTCATCTGGCTGCATTTGGATAACTAAGACCAACAGGAAGGCAGGAGAAGAGAGAAAATAGTTGCTATCAGTGGCTCTCAAACGTGTGGAGATGGACTTTTTTTGGGTTCTCAATGTGTGGGTTGTGACCCCCACCTGAGTCACATGTCCTATATCCTGCATATCAGATATTTACATTTCAATTAATAACAGCAGCAAGATGACATTTATGAAGTAGCAACGAAATAAGTTTACAGTTGGAGGCCACCATGACATGAGGAACTGTATTAAAGGGTCATAGCATCAGGAAGGTTGAGAACCTTTAGGCAGGAGATCATGAAGGAAGTTACTGGAACGTGCTGGCAAGAGATCATGTAAGCTTACTCTCCATAGCTGGAATTAGAGGGAGGTCTATAGAGAAAGTACATGGTGTTCAGAGAATGTGAGGTGTTAAGAACACATTGGTATTCTGTATTCTTATATATACAATTTAGAGTTATTGCGATTAATACCATGACGAAAAGCAACTTGAGGAGGAAAGGATTTATTTTAGCTTACAGTCTATCATGAAGGGAAGTTGTGTGTGTGTGTGCGTGCGTGTGTGTGTGTGTGTGTGTGTGTGTGTGTGTGTGTGTGTGGTGCGGGGACTCTATGAGAGAACTTGGAGGCAGGGACTAAAGCAGAGTCCTTAGGAGAACATTGCTTCCTGGCTCGTTCCCTGTGGATTGTGAGTCTGCCTTCTTATATACCTCAGAACACCCTGCCCAGGGTGGTACATCCATAGTGAGGTGGGTCCTCCCGAATCAGTTTCCTAGAGGCATTTTCTCACTTGAGGGTGCCTCTTTCCAAATAACTCTAGCCTGTGTGGAATTGAAACAAAAAGAAAAATAAAGAAATGACCCAAGAAAGTTACTAATGAAGGAAAGAAAAAACAAAGCACCAAAACAAAAAACAACTGTACATGAGAAACAATAAAGATAACGCCTCTGCCTAGTGTTTGGAAACCTGACGTCCGTATCCCTGTGTACAGGGGGGTGTGAAGGCATATATGTGCTGTTGATGGATACACACAGATGCTGGATGCATGAGAGTCAGTGAGATGCTGGTTTCAACCTTCATGATGTAGGCACCTCTTGCTTCTATCTTCCTTTTATTCTTCTTTCTTCATTACCCATAATTTTCTGTGTTTTATCCTGCAAATAGTTTCATAAGTTATCTCAGGACTTCTCCCCCTGACATTAACTGAACCGAACCTATATAACTGCCCTTTACAGGTCAGAATCTGAATTGTGGGGGCGGTTCATACACTTCACTGAATGGTGGATGCTTCCTGGACGTTAATTCTTTTTTAACTGAAGCATGATTAGTGGTTTTAAACCTCAGGATGTAAAAATATTTTAGTCACAGATGTGAAAAACTTAAAACTGGATACCTGAGGAAGTGCTTAGGGCTGGGGAGGCCCTCGGTCGTTGATACTGTCTCGAGACATGCTTCCAGAGGGCAGGATGGACAGAAGTTCCCAACAGCCCCATCGAGCAACTCACAACCACCTGCAGCCCAAGTGCTCTTGTCCGGCCTCGGCGTGCACCTGCACACACGTGTGTGCGCGCACACACACACATTAAAATTAATCTTAAACGATCAAAGATAACAAGAAATGCTAAAAATGGGCTTATTATATGTGTCTATGAAGATGATATGGCAATGATTGGCTTTATCCCTCTTAATTTATTGATAAACAGCAATTCAGAAGTAATTTCATTGTGAGCCTGAGAACTGGTTTTCTGAGGAGATGATCGCTTTGGTTTTATTTAGATGCAAAGGAACTTTAAATAGTTTTCAAATGACTACAAAGAATGGACCTACTTGAGATGGAAATTTAAAAAAAAAAAGGAACTCCAGTTTTAAATACAGTATAAATTTAGTGTCAGAAATTTGTTTATAAATAATAAAATAACTATAAGTGTTAGAGTGCAGAGAAGTACCAATCTGTGTGACATTCCGTGTTAATTGGTTGTGGCGCTCAGCTTAGTCGCATACCGTTTCATCCATCCACTATGCAATACAGTTTTAATTAGATATATAAAAATATGGAGGAGCCAGTCAAATACTACTGAGAAACCAAATAAGGACTGAAACTCTGGAGATAATAGGACAGACCCGATAACCACACCATGGCCTTTGTAATTACGCATTAGTTCTGTTAAGCTCATCTACAGAGGAAAGAGTAAGAATCTTAACCACACCAAGAAATCGGTGTTGGGGGTTCACAAAGCCAAGTGCAGCAAAGTGTAGGGTTGCCCCTACTGGCCAACCTCAGTGTTGCGCTGTATCCTACAGCCAAATTGCTGGGGCTTCCTTTGTGCATGTTAGGTCTCTGTTAGGTTTGTGCTAATAATTTGCAGCCAGTAGCTGGAGAGTTGGAGCACAAAACTTGTACTCATTATCGTCCTTTTTAAAAATAGAAAAGTCGAGGCTGGAGAGATAGCTCAGTGTATAAGAGCACTCGATGCCCTCACAGAGAACCTGAGTTCAGTTTCCGGCATACACAGGATAACTCACAACCATCTATACCTCCAGTTTCAGAAGATAGGACACCTTATTCTGACCTCTTCAGGCACAAGTGGTATATGTGAACAGACATACATGCAGCCAAAACACTTATACACATAAAATAAAACTAAAAAACACCTAACTAGACAAGTCAGGACTGGAAAGCTTTGTCACTGGTTAAAAGCATAGGGCTGTTCTTTCAGAGGACTTAGGTTTGGTTCATGGCACCCACATGGTGGTTCACAACCATCTGTAACTCCAGCTCCAAAGGATCCATTTTTAATCTACATTAAAATATTAATCTCATTTTTCATTACAAATGTTTCAGGCTAATGTTTCAAGTAAAAGCCTTGGTTACTAGTCTTCTAACCTCGGAGTTACATTCTGTTCTTTTGTTTTTTGGGTGCTGAGGATTGAATGAGGGTGTCATTGTTACAAAGTCACCATTCACCACCAGAGGCCTATACCCCTATTTCTGAAGTTCGATTCTTTTACTGGAGTTACTTTAGATAGTCGGAGGTCTTTCTCCTTAGGAAACTGTTCTTGGTCCTTTCTTATGAGTTTGTCTTAGCACTTCTCCGTCCCCGTCCTTTTGGGAATGCTTTCATTACTTCTTACCCAATACAAATCAAATGTAAGTGTCTTTGTGGCATTGTATTAAGTGGGATTCCCTAGAGGAATAAAACTTACAGTGTGTGTGTTTGTGTGTGTGTGTGTGTGTGTGTGTGTGTGTGTGTGTGTGTGTGTGATTAGTTTATTAGAATGGCCTACAGACTGTAGTTCAGGTAATCTATTAACATAAAGTCCATGAATTCAGGAGTTGTTTAGTCCACAAGGTTGGATGTCGTAGCTGTTTTTCAGTGTATGTCAGAATTCCAAAGTAGGCCCTGATGCTCATGAAGGAATGGACCTGCTAGCTAGAGTAAGAGGAGGCTCTAGGGAGGGATCTTCCTTCTTCCACATCTTCTATGTAAGCTGTCAGCAGAGGGGGTGACCCAATTTCAAGGTGGACCTTCCCTCCTCAAAAACATCCAGATGAAAAGTGGGTCTTTCCATCTTCGATTGACTTAGCCACTCTCTCACACCTGCATTGGCTATTAAGGTTTAGTTAATTCCGGATGTAATTGACAACCAAGAACAGCCATTACAAGCCCACCCCTGGTCAATGTGACACACAGTCACATCTCTTTGTCATGCTTAATTTTCAGGTGGAAGTAACAGCCAGGTCATAACTATGCCTGTGTAACTACCCCATGTACAGCCTCAAAGGCGTTATGTGTTTAACAGAGTCATAATGGAACACAGTGTCAGGTAAACATCCCTCATACAACCATAAATGCATTATAAATTTTATGATGTTCCTTCAAGGGACATTCCTTTGATATGTCAAAATTTAAATATGACAACTACTGATATTCTCTTAATCGTTCTGATACTCCGTGACAAAGAAATAAAACATGAAAATCTGTACAAACACATTCTTAACAAAATACTGCCCTGAGCTGCGTGCTGCCCTCCCCTGGACCCCCAGCTCCATTGTCCAGCCACTGGAAATAAAGAAATGAATTAAGCACTTTCTAGAATTCAATGATACCTAAACCACACAAAGACTCAATAAATTAAGAGAACTTCAGACCAATTTCCACTATGAACATTGATGCAAATATTCTCGATAAAATGCTTGCAAACTGAATCCAGGAACACATCAAAAACATTATTCACCATGATCATGTAGGCTTCATCCCAGGGATACAGGGATGGTTCAATGTACAGAAATCCATCAATGCAATCCACTGTACATACAAACTAAAAGAAAAATATCACATGATTATTTCACTAGATGCAGAAAAAGTCTTTGACATAATCCAACACTCCTTCATATTAAATGTCTTGGAGAGATCCGAGATATAAGGTGCATTTCTAAACACAATAAAAACAATATACAACAAGCCAAAAGCCAACATCAAAAAAATAAAGAAAAATATAAAGCAGTTCCACTAAAATCAGGGATAAGACAAGGCTGCCCATTTTCTCTCTATCAATTTAACATAGTGCTTGGAGGAAGTTCTAGCTAGAGCACTAAGACAACTAAAGGAGATCAAAGGGGAACAAATTGGAAAGGAAGAAGCCAAGGTATCGCTATTCACAGATGATGTGATAGTACACGTATGTGACTCCCAATATTCTACCAGCTGATACACACCTTCAGCAAAGATGCTGGATACAAAATTAACTCAGAATAAATCAGTAGCCCTCCTTTATAAAACAATAAACAGGCCGAAAAAGATATTAGGGAAGCAAAAACCTTTACAATATCCATGAATAATGCAAAGTATGGTGGTGTAACTCTAACCAAGCAAGTGAAAGACCTGTATGACAAGAACCTCAAGTCCCTGAATAAAGAAATCAAGGGAGTTATCAGAAGATCGAAATAACTCCCATGCTCATGGTTCAGTAGGATTGACACAGCGAAAATGGCCATATAGCCCAAAGCGATCTATGAGTTCAGGGCAACTGCCACCATAATTCCAACGCAATTCATTACACACCTTTACAGAGCAGTTCTCAACCTCAAATAGAAAACCAAAAACCCAGGACAACCAAAAAATCCTGAACAATAAAAGAACCTCTGGAGGAATCACCATCCTGATTTCAAGCTGCACTACAGAGCCAATAGTAATAAAAACTACAATGTGTTGTTACAGAGACAGGCTGCTGAATGGAATAAAATCAAAGGTCTGGAAATCATACACACACACACACACACACACACACACACACACACACACACACACACACACACACACAGTCCTATGGACACTTGATTTTTGATAAAGAAACCAAAATCATACGATGGAAAAAAGAAGCATCATCAATCAAATGGTGCTGGTTTATCTGAATGTCTGGATGTAGAAGAATGCAAATAGATCCATATCTATCACCCTGCACAAAACCAAGTCCAAGTGGATCAAGGACCTCAACTTGAAACTGCACATACTGAACCTAATAGAAGAGAAAGTGGGGGAAACTTCCTTGAACACATTGGCAGAGGAGAGGAATCCCCAAAGAACACCAAAAACTCTGAGCTACAGAGCTAAGCAGATAATTCTCAACAGAGGAATCTTGAATGGCTGAGAAGCACTTAAAGGAATTTTCAGTGTCCTCAGTCCTCAGGAAATGCAAATCAAAATGGCTCCGACATTCCATCATCTGCCAATCAGAATGGCTATACTCAAAAACTGAGGTGACAGCACATGGTGGTGAAGATGTGGAGAAAAGGAACATTCACCCATTGCTGGTGGGAGTGCAAACTTGGATAACCACTTTGGAAATCAATTTGGCAGTTTCTCAGAAAATTGGAAATGAACCTGAAGTCTCAGCTATATGCCCCAAACGAACCCCGCTCTACCATAAAGACACTCGCTCAGCTGTGATCATAGCAGCTTTATTTGTAGTAGCCAGGAATTGGGAATAGCCCAGATGTTCCTCAACTGCTGAATGGAAAAAAGAAAATGTGGTACATCTACACAGTGAATTACTATTCAGCTATTAAAAACAAAGACTTTGTGAAATTTTCGGGCAAATGGATAGAACTAGAAAATAGAGTGAGCCCAGGCTGGCCTCGAGTTCGTGATCCTCCTGCCTCTGCCTCCTTCAGCAAATCCTACCGGCGTGCGCCACGTGGGGAGGGGAACACCCATAAAGAAGGGGAGGGGTAGGGATTAGGGGGATGTTTGCCTGGAAACTGGGAAAGGGAATAACACTCGAAATGTAAATAAGAAACACTCCAGTTAATAAAAAAAAAAGTATGTTAAAAAAAAAAAAAAGAAAATAGAGTGAGGTGATTCAGATCCAGAAAGATACGCATGGTATCCAGTAACTTATAAGTAGACATTAGCCATAAAGTGCAGGATAACCATACTACAACCCACAGACTCAAAGGTAATTAGGAGGGCCCAAGGGAGGATTCATGAATCTCACTCAGAGGAAACAAAATAGTCATCAAAGGGAGATAGGTGGGAGAGGGGGTGAGGAGGGGACTGTGATCAGGTGTGGGGAGAGGGTGCTGGGGAGGTCTGGGTGTGAGAACAGAAACTGGTGGGGGGCAATTCTGGAACTAGCTGGAGATCTAGGATAAGGGAGGCTCTGGGGAGTCTATAGGGATGACCTACCTTAGACTCCTAGTAGCAGGGAACATGGAGATTGAAGTGGCCATCTCCTACAGCCAGGCAGGACTTCCAGTGGAGGGAGGGAGACATTAATCCAGCTACAAAACCTTCAAACCAAAATTTGTCCTGCCTCCATGATGTTCAGGGACAAAGATGGAGCAGAGTTTGAGGGAATGGCCGACCAATGACTGCCCACCTTGAGATCCATTCCATTGGAGAGTCAACCATGACGGTCCTAGAGATACTCTGCTATGCCTGGAGACAGCAGCCTGGCATAGCTGTCCCCTGAGAGGCTTCATCCAGCACTGAATGGAAACAGATGCAGACACCCACAGTGAAACATCAGGCCGAGCTCGGGGACTCTTGTAGAAGAGCTGGGGATAGGACTGAGCGCTGAGCTGGACAGGGCAAGGACACCACTTGCAGACCTACTGTTGTGCTAGAACCTCTTCTGGTACTAAAATCTGTATTAGTCAGGGTTCTCCAAAGGGACAGAACTTATAGAATGAAAGAGAGGGGCTCTAATCTTTACTTCCTCCTTCTGTAATGTAAATTATATTACATCATTTTGAGTTGAGTTTGTCCTTTTTTTGGTAGATTGTGGAGGTGTAGAATTTGTTGCCACTTGAGGTAGTTATACAGGGGGGATCTACGGTTATAACCTTTGACATTGCTTTTTCACCCAGTGAACTGTAACGTCCTGTTCTCATCCCATTGTATTGCAACATTTTCTAAATTACTTTGAATTTACCCTTTGAACTGATAGTTATCTATGTTTGCTTTATTTAATTTCCATGAATTGCTCAAATAAACTCTGCCCACTACCAAAAGTTGTTAACCCTGGATGACTTCTTCAAAGCCTCTACTGTTTGGTTTTTAAGCAGTATTAATCCAGGACCCTGAGGGCCAGACTCTGTCACACAGACACCCTTATGAGTCCTAAACCATTCACGGATTCTCAGAAGACAAACACTGTCTGCATTGATCTTATGAGTATCAATAAAGACACCGTGGCCACCAAGATGTGCTCAGATTCTGGTTAAATATGTGTCGGTAACAAAGGGAATCTTTTCAGCATGTGAACGTAGTAAAAATTGCTTAAGGTTTGCTCGGTCAGTGTTGGATAGAGGGAGAATCTGGTTTTGACAGGCTGTATTGTCTTGTGTCATTCCCCATATCCAGTCCAGGGGTGATTTTTGGTTTTGTGTTTTAAACTCTTTTTCAGAGAATGGTAGGTTGTGGGTTGAAGTGGAAACTTAGAGGCTCTTTGGAAAGTCTGTTGTGTAGGATGTCATACAGGCGCAGGCAGGTACAAGACAGAATGAGGCCTGCCATTGGATGAGAAGGAGGGATGAGGGGAGAAAAGTTTTAGACAGAGGAGGAGACTGGAGTGAGGCAGAGGAAGCAGCAGAGAGAATATGGAGGCTGATGTGAAGATTCCTCTCTGCACATTTACAGGTTATGATTATTCTTTTATTAATTTATTATTTATTTTTTTCAGGTAAAAGAAAATAGTAAATCATTATTTATTAAATAAACATACATAGAATACTTGAAAAGAGTTCATAGTCCCTATTTAAAATCTGCTAAAATGTTATTTATCAAATTGCAACTTCACTATTTCTGGCTTTCAGGTCTATTTTTTTTTTAAATTTATTTAATACTTAATAATAATTCTTTGGTTTCCGGGCAAACATCCCCCTCCGCCCTCCCCTTCCTTATGGGTGTTCCCCTCCCAACCCTCCCCCCATTGCCGCCCTCCCCCCAACAGTCTAGTTCACTGGGGGTTCAGTCTTAGCAGGACCCAGGGCTTCCCCTTCCACTGGTGCTCTTACTAGGATATTCATTGCTACCTATGAGGTCAGAGTCCAGGGTCAGTCCATGGACTAGGTAGTGGCTTAGTCCCTGGAAGCTCTGGTTGCTTGGCATTGTTGTACATATGGGGTCTCGAGCCCCTTCAAGCTCTTCCAGTTCTTTCTCTGATTCCTTCAACGGGGGTCCTATTCTCAGTTCAGTGGTTTGCTGCTGGCATTCGCCTCTGTATTTGCTGTATTCTGGCTGTGTCTCTCAGGAGCGATCTACATCCGGCTCCTGTCTGCCTGCACTTCTTTGCTTCATCCATCTTGTCTAATTGGGTGGCTGTATATGTATGGGCCACATGTGGGGCAGGCTCTGAATGGGTGTTCCTTCAGTCTCTGTTTTAATCTTTGCCTCTCTCTTCCCTGCCAAGGGTATTCTTGTTCCCCTTTTAGAGAAGGAGTGAAGCATTCACATTTTGATCATCCGTCTTGTGTTTCATTTGTTTCTGATTTTGTTAATTTGGACACACTCTCTGGGTCCTCTCGTTAGTCTGGCTCAGGGTTTATCTATCCTGTTGATTTTCTCAAAGGGATGGATGTGGACAGGGCTTTGTATGTTTAGGTGGGCAATTATATCTTATCAATTGGACCAGAGGTTATTGTGTTGTGTGTTCTTTCATGTGGAGATTTAAATCAAAGAGAGTTATGTGGCAGCCAGGGACCCTAAGCTGCCACGGACTTGGGATGTATATTTCTGGCCTGGTGGCAACCTGCCTTTGGAACTGGATGGGTAGAGAGATTGTTGCCAGGCTCAGAGAGTAGTCATAGGCAGTGTGGTATGGGATGGAGCAGAGCAGGTGAGAAGCTTTGCTGATTGAGGTGAAGATATCTACCAGATGTCTTGGGTCACTATGGTGCCGGATCTAGTACGGGGTAAAGGAAATCTTTTTTTTCTAATTTTACAGCAACACAGTTGGGTGGTGTTTTGCTAGGGCAAACACGTGAAGGAATGTTTGGCCAAAGCAGACACAGGAGAGACGATATTCTGCTAAAGCAAGCACAGGAAAGGACACCCGATGAAGGATTCTTTTTTAACAACATGCATTATTGGTCCACCTTACATGGCATAGTTGAGGTGCAGTTGTCAGGACTCCATAGAGAGAAATGCACCAGAAACCTTCTGGTAGAATAGTGGTGTGCTGCAGTTTCTTGGCGGACTTGGGCTGATTGGATGCACATGCTGAGGGAAGACACATCATGGACACATGATGGTTGGAGGGTGTAAATAGGACTCCATAGAGTGACAGACAGAGCCTAGCTTAATGGTCCAGCTGTGCAAAGCTTGTGGGTCTCGAGGGTTTGTCGATCTTCACTTCCATGAGACAGACACAGCCAAGAACTTCTGGTGTTCCTGTTGGCCCCTGCTGACTGGATCCTAGGCTGAAGCCTGGCTGTCTCCACTAGGTTGTAACCATTGTTGCTAACTGGATTCTACGAAACTGGACTACCGGTGTATCTGTGAAGTGTTTGCTCATGGATTGAGCTGCTGCTGCTGCTGCACGAACTAAACTGCCAATTTCCGGACAACACAGATTGGAGTTGCTCCAAAGAACTTTTCTAAACATGTCTACTTTCCTGATATCCTTTCCTTTGTACTGCCTCTGGTGGGTGGTGGGTTACAAGGAAGGTTAAAGTGTTCAAGTACCATCATTAAAAGTAGGATTTGAAAAAAATTATAGTTACAGTGGATTGTATCGGCTTAAATATGCTCGGCTCCTGGGAAGTGACATTAGGGTGTGTGGCCTTGTCAGAATAGGTGTGGCCTTGTTGGCAGAAGTTCATCACTGTGGGGGTGGGCTTTGAGCTCCTATCCTCAAGCTACCCTCCTGGCTGCCCACATTAGACAGTCTCTCCCTGGCTGCCTTTGGATCAAGATATGAACTCTCAACTCTGCCATGCCTGCCTGGATGCTGCCTCGCTTCCCACAGCGATGATAATGAACTAAACCTCTAAAACTGTAAGCTGCCCCAATTAAATGTTTTCCTGTATAAGAGTTACCTTGTTCATGATGTCTTCTCACAGCAATGAAACCTTAAGACACAGATCATTGATTTAAAAGGCAACATAAATCATAAAGGAGAACTTTCTCTTTCCCTTCAGGCTCAGCTGAGGGGAACTTTCTTGCTTCTCTCGAGCTGCTTAGAGCAGATATGGGTGGAACAGAGGGAGACTCACCTTAGGTAGCTATTTCCTCCTCCCTGTGTTCATGCTGCTTAGAGGAAAGGGACCCTGGATGAGAGGCCTGGCCTCTCCCCACCTCCAACCAGGGAGCAACATTGATTGAGACTGAGAGTCAAGCAACAAATAAGCAAGTGCTCCTGCTCCCTGAGTGGGACATGGAGGTGTGGGTGAGCACGTGTGCGTGTGTGTGTGCATGTGTATGTGTGTGCGTGTGTGTGTGCGTGTGCGTGTGCGTGTGTGTGTGTGTGTGTGTGCGTGTGCGTGTGCGTGTGCGTGTGTGTGTGTATGTTTCTTTCTTTAGGTGACCTGGCAAAGCCAAAAGCATTTGGGTCCCCAACAGGATTGGGCATACGTCTTAAGCCAGGGGCTCTCATAGCAGAGGAAGCCACAGGTCATTACAGGTAAACAGAACTGACAGAGACACATAGAAACACACAGACACACAATGGATTAGGCCCTGAGTTCTGGCAGGCGGTGCTGTCTACACACTGCTTACAGCCTGAATGGTACCTCCATCACGGATGGAGTTATAGGATCTGGGGCCCTCTTACACTCCCACTACAGACATAAGTGTTTGGAGATAAAATGAAGGCTAATTCAGAACCTCTGGGTTCTCTTTTCAAATACATCTTAAACTTGCTCTGTGGACTCACATCAACCACATTCCTTCATTGACCCGACCTCCTATTTCTAAAGTATAAAGGTCATTTGGGCCAACACAGGCTGATAAAGTGTCTCCCTTCCAGTGACAAGCACCTTGGAGTCCAGCTTATCAGTCACAAATATGTCATAATATGCTCCCAGTGAACAGGTCCCCAGACTTAGTAGGCCCCAGGACCTGCTGTGTGAGTGCTGGGAATCAAAGCCAGATCCTGTGGGAGAGAATCCAGGGCTCACTGGAACCATCTCTCCAGGCCCTACATCCTAAGTCTTAAAGAGCTCTTCTTTAGGACTCTCTGACCACATGCTTTAGAACCCTGAAGAACAGAAGTTTCGGGTTTGAAGAAAATTGCTATATGACAGACACAAGTACAGTGCACCTTTGTGGCCAAGCAGAGCTTCGTTCTAGCTCATTGAAGCAGCCACTTAAATTCTGACAATTAGATATAGTGGGGAGAAATCTGGAGTTCTCTGATGCTTGACCTGGATTTGGTGCAACCCGTGCATGCCTGGCCTTCCTTCTATGTAGTTGCTGGTCCTTATCCTTACACTTCAGTGTCTACTGAACCACCCTCAGCCCTGACATCTAGTTCTCTTACTTTTTTTTTTCATTCACCTAAGAGAGAATTTATTTTTACTACACAAAATGACTCGAAGCACTAATGTCTACCATTCAGGATACCCTTCTAAAAAGATGCAGGCTTGGGGTTGGAGAGATGGCTCAGCGGTTAAGAGCACTGACTGTCCTTCCAGAGATCCTGAGTTCAATTCCCAGCAACCACATCGTGGCTCACAACCATCTGTAATGGAATCCAATGCCGTCTTCTGGTGTCTGAAGACAGCTACAGTGTACTCACATACATAAAAAAAAAAAAAGATGCAGGCTTTCTGCCGCTCTGTGTACAGTGCCGGACTTCCACTTGGAGAGAAATTACCAATGCCAATGGATCTCGTATTGCACTTTCTTCACTAAAGAGCAATTATTTGAATATAAAAGCACAATATTCCTATGGTAATCAATAATCCCCCATTACAAGCATGCACATGTGAACACACAGACTTTGCCCATATTTATGCTCATTGTTCTCTGAAATGAGGACGTTGGGAAGAACCAGAATGAAGTATTTAATCACCTATGTTTGGGGCCTACTATTGTGCTACACTGCCTTGTAGATAAAATCCTGAGGGGGATGGAACAGGACTAGACAAGTTCTAACGACTGGGCCATGGTGTTTTGAGATGGGATTTAATGAATATGCTGTCAGAATATAAAAGGTTACAGACAATCAAATATTTTCTTTTCAGGGAAGGGGGTGAGATGGACCCGTTTTTGTTTTGTTTTGTTTCACTTTGTTTTGACTGGAGAGACTGCTGTGGGTGCTGGGAACTGAACGTTTATTCCTCTGGTTGTGAGATTATCCTTTAATGACTAAGCCATCTCCAGCCCAAGAGTATATTTTGTAAGCTTGCTTCAGAGACATCATCTTAAACCAGTTTCCTGAGTTGGGATTATGACGTGTGAGGGGGATGTCAACTGAGAAAATGCTCCTGCTAGAAGGGTACGTGGGAAAGCCTGTGGTGCACTTTCTTGTTTGACGGTTGACTTGAGAACGCTGCCCAGCTCACTGTTGGAGAGGCCACCCTGGGCTGACAGTCCTAATGTACAAGAAAGCAGGAGGAGCATGCTATGAGAAGCAAGCCAGTAAGCAGTACTCCTCTATGGCCTCTTACCTCTAGGTTCCTGCCCTGAATTCCCTGGATGGTGAGCTCTAAGCTACAAGATGAAATGAACCTTTTGCTTTTAGTCATGGTGTCTTATCAGCAATAGAACCTAGCTAATAGTTTGCAATGGCACACAGGTCTCTTGAAAACAGAATCATGCTGCTGTACAGAACTTTCTGGAATGCTTCCCTGACAAGCATTCTGAAGCAGACTCTGTGAGAAGCTGAGTGAGCAGCGGTATCTGCTACTGGGTAAGAACAGGGTGTGGAGGCATTTGTCGCAATACAGCTGAAATCTTCCGCTAAGACACTTGTGAATTAGCATTCTGAATATGAAATAAAAACTCATCTGCAACAAGAATCTATCCTTAGTTTTTAATAGGATACAAGAGAAATAAAGTAGTTACAGTTATGAGTCATGTTAACAAAATATGTGTTCTATAGGAAACTCTTCATGAATATCGAGGTTTAATGCCATACTTCAAACTCGTTCATAAATGAGTATAGAAATCTCAGGTCACTTTGTCAAATAACACTGTGGAATAGACTCGGCTGTATTTTTAAACTGTGTTAATTTGTACATATAAAAGTATTTTAATGTGATATATATTTGAATAAGTCTCATGTACATGATAAAAATGTGAGACATCCATGCTGCACTCCTGTGTTAAGTGGTAGCCCCTATTTTTTTATAGGTTAAAAATCCAAGTCTATTCATATACAAATATATAGGTATAAATGCATATTTATGTACACAGAGGCATAAAAAGACAGACACACATACACAGTCTTTGTCCACAGTGAGTACATACTATATACACTGTTCAACAATCTGATTTCTGTACTTAAACGATATAACAAGTACCATTCACTACAACACATTCCCAGCTGTTTTCCACATTTTTATTCAACACTTATTAACAATATTTAGACAAAACCCCTCAAAGTTTTCTATTGAAGTCCTTAATTCTAGCACTTGGGAGGCAGAAACAGGCATATCTCTGTGAATTCAAGGCCAGCCTGGTCTACATAACAAGTTCAAGGTCAGCCTGGTCTACATAACAAGTTCTAGGCTGGTAAGATTCTGTCTCAAACAAAACAAAACAAAACAACTCCCCAAAGTTTTCTATTAATTCAGAAGCTAACAAAGACATTAACAAAGAAAGCTTACGTTACCAGAGGGGACCCTCATCTGTATTTTACACAGGCCCTAGTATGCAGTAAGCATAAATGCAAATTAAATACTAATTGTGGTGGCTAAGCACACGCCTAAAAAGTTCATGAATTATTTTTTTATCGTTTGTTGCCCTAATAAACATGTGTGTGTGTGTGTGTGTGTGTGTTTGTGTGTGTGTGTGTGTGTGTGTGTGAACACGAGTACCGTTTCTCAGGAGCACTGTACCCTGTCTTTAAAAGGTTTTTCCTCTGACCTATGGCTTGTAAATTAAGCAAGTCTGGTTGTCCAGGTAGTCTCAGGGATTCTCCTGTCTCAACTTTCCCAATTATGAGGTTGCAAGAGCACAGCAGCACATCTAGATTTTGACGTGGGTCCTAGGGATGGGATTCAGATCTCTATACCGCTTAACAAGCTTTTACTGATTACGCTATCTCCTCATCTCCTTGTTCACAATTTTAAGAGTTTCCTATTTTAATCTAAATATGGAGACAATTTGTAACAAGTGTAAAAACACAGTATTTCCTGGAAAGGTTTAGGATGAAGTTTAAACTTTATTACCATCTAATGATCTCATGTAAAGATTCATACTCTTAAAAAAAGACTCTAACATCATCAAACTGAGACCATCTTGAAGGTTAAACAATACCAAACAAGTCAGCTGTCAGAGTTCCCACATTAATCTTCCTCCTGAGATTGCTCTTCCGAGTGAGTTTTCATATGTTTGGTAAGAGAAGCATTTTGTTTGAAGGCTTTACCACATTCAACACACTCATAGGGTTTCTCTCCAGTGTGGGATCTCTGATGAATAACAAGTTGTGATTTTGCACTGAAGGCTTTTCCGCACTCATAACATTCAAAGGGCTTCTCCCCTGTATGAGTTCTCTGATGTACAATGAGGTGTGACTTCTGACTTAAGGCTTTTCCATATTCTACACACTCATAGGGTTTCTCTCCTGTATGAACTCTCTGGTGTTGAGTAAGACCCTCAATTTGCCTAAAGGCCTTACCACATCGATTACATTCAAAGGGGCAATCCCTGGTGGGAGTTCTCAGATGGTAGGTAAGAGATGAGCTATGTCCAAAGGCTGCCGCATTCCTTACATTTATAAGGTTTCTCCTTCGTGTGAGTTCTCTGATGGATAACTAGGTGTGACTTTTTGCTAAAAGTCTTCCCACACTCAGTACATTCAAATGGCTTCTCGCCTGTATGAATTCGCATGTGTTTAGTCAGGGATGAGCCATACTTAAAAGCTTTGCCACATTCATTACATTCATAGGGTATTTCGCCCGTGTGTGTTCCCACATGTTCGGTGAGAGATGAATTATATCTGAAGAATTTGCCACATTCCTTACACTCGTACGGCTTCTCGCCCGTGTGAGATCTTATGTGTTGCATAAGGTTTGAGCTGTGCCTAAAGGTTTTGCCACATTCGTTACATTTGTTGGGCTTTTCTCCGGTATGGATTCTCAGGTGGTCAGTGAGGGCATGTTTGTGACCGTGGGCTTTGCCACACTGGACACACTCGTATGGCTTTTCTCCAGTGTGAGTTCTCTGATGTACGACAAGGTGGGACTTTTGGCTGAAAGCTATCCAGCATTCGTTACATTCATATGGTTTCTCCTCGGTATGAGGTCTTTGATGGTCAAGGAGCCCCTGTTTATGGCTGAGGACCTTCCCACATTGATTACATTCATAAGGTTTCCCAGAGCCTGGAGCCTTGTTGGGTTTAGATGGACTACGGCGGGGCGATTTCTGTTTCTCCCCGGTATGAATTTTGTCTTCCTTGGTATGGGACGTGCTATGACAGCATACTTTCTCACATTTCTTGCCTGTTTGGTTTTTGTCACCTTTACCAAACAATTTATTGTTGGGTGACTTGTCACATTTCTTTCTAGTTGAAATTTCATCTCTGTTCACATCGGATGCAGAATGGCTGAGTGATTTCCTATATTCGACAGCTGTATCGGGTTTCCTTTCGCAGAGATTAATCTGACTGGGTAAGTCTAAATTCTGATTCAAGTTCTTCCCATACAAATTGGATTTATGCAA
The DNA here is from genome assembly GCF_021556685.1 of Rattus norvegicus. NCBI lineage: Eukaryota > Metazoa > Chordata > Mammalia > Rodentia > Muridae > Rattus > Rattus norvegicus. Next base: position 80,132,739 of record NC_141538.1, read on the forward strand.
TCTTTTTTCAGAAGGATCGTGTTTTGAATGGACATTTTTCTTCTCCAACAAAGTACACTCACTGCTTTTCTTACTGTTTGAACTTTTCTTCCTGAATGTCACTTCTGTAGTGAGTTTCCTTTGGAATTTCTGCTTCCCCTCTGTCTGTGCACCATCTTGTTGGACCTCTAGAATAGAATTGATGAGGGATTCTTGTGAGTTTCTACACCCCCACTGAACTTCTGTATAAGTTTCCTAAAGAGATGCCCTCCTTGGTTGGGGTTGAATATGTACCACCCTAACATCCCAATAATAAAATAAGTGTCAGGAAGGACTGTCTCTGTCCTCTTGGACCCAATGGAAAGAAAGCTACAGTAAACCAGGGAAAGGACATCTGAAAGAGTTGGCTGCTTAGAAACAGGATCTTGTAACCTTAGGGTAGAAGATGAAATACACACAAGGAATATTGAACAAACAATGCATTAAGTTAAAAAACAGATTTGTGGTTATGCCAGGTATAGTGGCACATGCCTATTATCCCAGTATAAGGAGGCTAAAACACCTTTTCATAAGTTTGAGATCAGCCGGAGCTACATAGCAAAGCATTACTAGTCTCCCCACTGTGATTAAATTTAGGATGCCATGATGTAAGTGTTATAAAAGCCATACTTATCCTCCTTACCCACGCACAGAAAGAAGCAGAAATGTAGGACTACTTGTTCTCAAGACCATAGTGTGCATAGTTTCACTTTCCTGTGACCTCTAAGTTGCCAGTTCTTTTTCCTGGTGGAGTCTGGCTAAAGTCTCTACCCTTGGGTTGTAAGAGGTGTACTTTTGCCTCTTCAATAAATCCCTCTATTTTTACTAAGGGTACCTAAAATAAACTAAAACAGAGCACAACTACCAAGGAGAACTGAGGAGCCAGCAGATGACTGGGGCGCTACGAAGGGCGGCTGCTCCTCCCTTCTCTTCCATGAGCAACATACCAAGGACATTCTTACTAACAACCAATGACTCCATGGTTCCTCTAAGTTCCTTGATGCTTTTTTTTTTTCATTTTTTTTCTTTCTTCAGAGACTTGAAGATTTTTTTTTTATTAACTTGAGTATTTCTTATATACATTTCGAGTGTTATTCCCTTTCCCGGTATCCGGGCAAACATCCCCCTCCCCCCTCCCCTTCCTTATGGGTTTCCCCTCCCAACCCTCCCCCCATTGCCGCCCTCCCCACAACAGTCTAGTTCACTGGGGGTTCAGTCTTAGCAGTACCCAGGGCTTCTCCTTCTACTGGTGCTCTTACTAGGATATTCATTGCTACCTATGAGGTCAGAGTCCAGGGTCAGTCCATGTATACTCTTTAGGTAGTGGCTTAGTCCCTGGAAGCTCTGGTTGCTTGGCATTGTTGTACATATGGGGTCTCGAGCCCCTTCAAGCTCTTCCAGTTCTTTCTCTGATTCCTTCAACGGGGGTCCTATTCTCAGTTCAGTGGTTTGCTGTTGGCATTCGCGTATGTATTTGCTGTATTCTGGCTGTGTCTCTCAGGAGCGATCTACATCCGGCTCCTGTCGGTCTGCACTTCTTTGCTTCATCCATTTTGTCTAACTGGGTGGCTGTATATGTATGGGCCACATGTGGGGCAGGCTCTGAATGGGTGTTCCTTCAGTCTCTGTTTTAATCTTTGCCTCTCTCTTCCCTGCCAAGGGTATTCTTGTTCCCCTTTTAAAGAAGGAGTGAAGCATTCACATTTTGATCATCCGTCTTGAGTTTCATTTGTTCTAGGCATCTAGGGTAATTCAAGCATTTGGGCTAATAGCCACTTATCAATGAGTGCATACCATGTATGTCTTTCTGTGATTGGGTTAGCTCACTCAGGATGATATTTTCCAGTTCTAACCATTTGCCTACGAATTTCATAAAGTCGTTGTTTTTGATAGCTGAGTTATATTCCATTGTGTAGATGTACCACATTTTCTGTATCCATTCCTCTGTTGAAGGGCATCTGGGTTCTTTCCAGCTTCTGGCTATTATAAATAAGGCTGCAATGAACATAGTGGAGCACGTGTCTTTTTTATATGTTGGGGCATCTTTTGGGTATATGCCCAAGAGAGGTATAGCTGGATCCTCAGGCAGTTCAATGTCCAATTTTCTGAGGATCCTCCAGACTGATTTCCAGAATGGTTGTACCAGTATGCAATACCACCAACAATAGAGGAGTGTTCCTCTTTCTCCACATCCTTGCCAGCATCTGCTGTCCCCTGAGTTTTTGATCTTAGCCATTCTCACTGGTGTGAGGTGAAATCTCAGGGTTTTTTTGATTTGCATTTCCCTTATGACTAAAGATGTTGAACATTTCTTTAGGTGTTTCTCAGCCATTCAGCATTCCTCAGCTGTGAATTCTTTGTTTAGCTCTGAACCCCATTTTTTAATAGGGTTATTTGTTTCCCTGCGGTCTAACTTCTTGAGTTCTTTGTATATTTTGGATATAAGGCCTCTATCTCTTGTAGGATTGGTAAAGATCTTTTCCCAATCTGTTGGTTGCCATTTTGTCCTAACCACAGTGTCCTTTCCCTTCAGAAGCTTTGCAGTTTTATGAGATCCCATTTGTCGATTCTTGATCTTAGAGCATAAGCCATTGGTGTTTTGCTTAGGAAATTTTTTCCAGTGCCCAAGTGTTCCAGATGCTTCCCTAGTTTTTCTTCTATTAGTTTGAGTGTGTCTGGTTATGTGGAGGTCCTTGATCCACTTGGACTTAAGCTTTGTACAGGGTGATAAGCATGGATCGATCTGCATTCTTCTACATATTGACCTCCAGTTGAACCAGCACCATTTGCTGAAAATGCTATCTTTTTTCCATTGGATGGTTTTGGCTCCTTTGTCAAAAATCAAGTGCCCAAAGTTGTGTGGGTTCATTTCTGGGTCTTCCATTCTATTCCATTGGTCTATCTATCTGTCTCTGTACCAATACCATGCAGTTTTTATCACTATTGCTCTGTAATACTGCTTGAGTTCAGGGATAGTGATTCCCCCTGAAGTCCTTTTATTGTTGAGGATAGCTTTAGCTATCCTGGGTTTTTTATTATTCCAGATGAATTTGCAAATTGTTCTGTCTAACTCTTTGAAGAATTGGATTGGTATTTTGATGGGGATTGCATTGAATTTGTAGATCGCTTTTGGTAAAATGGCCATTTTTACTATATTAATCCTGCCAATCCATGAGCATGGGAGATCTTTCCATCTTCTGAGGTCTTCTTCAATTTCTTTCTTCAGTGTCTTGAAGTTCTTATTGTACAGATCTTTTACTTGCTTGGTTAAAGTCACACCGAGGTACTTTATATTATTTGGGTCTATTATGAAGGGTGTCGTTTCCCTAATTTCTTTCGGGGCTTGTTTCTCTTTTGTGTAGAGGAAGTCTACTGATTTATTTGAGTTAATTTTATACCCAGCCACTTTGTTGAAGTTGTTTATCAGCTTTAGTAGTTCTCTGGTGGAACTTTTGGGATCACTTAAATATACTATCATATCATCTGCAAATAGTGATATTTTGACTTCTTCTTTTCCGATCTGTATCCCCTTGACCTCCTTTTGTTGTCTGATTGCTCTGGCTAGAACTTCAAGACCTATATTGAATAAGTAGGGAGAGAGTGGGCAGCCTTGTCTAGTCCCTGATTTTAGTGTGATTGCTTCAAGTTTCTCTCCATTTAGTTTAATGTTAGCAACTGGTTTGCTGTATATGGCTTTTACTATGTTCAGGTATGGGCCTTGAATTCCTATGCTTTCCAGGACTTTTATCATGAAGGGGTGTTGAATTTTGTCAAATGCTTTCTCAGCGTCTAATGAAATGATCATGTGGTTTTGTTCTTTCAGTTTGTTTATATAATGGATCACGTTGATGGTTTTCCATATATTAAACCATCCCTGCATGCCTGGGATGAAGCCTACTTGGTCATGGTGGATGATTGTTTTGATGTGCTCTTGGATTCGGTTTGCCAGAATTTTGTTGAGTATTTTTGCGTCGATATTCATAAGGGAAATTGGTCTGAAGTTCTCTTTCTTTGTTGTGTCTTTGTGTGGTTTAGGTATAAGAGTAATTGTGGCTTCGTAGAAGGTATTCGGTAGTGATCCATCTGTTTCAATTTTGTGGAATAGTTTGGATAATATTGGTATGAGGTCTTCTATGAAGTTTTGATAGAATTCTGCACTAAACCCGTCTGCACCTGGGCTCTTTTTGGTTGGGAGACCTTTAGTGACTGCTTCTATTTCCTTAGGAGTTATGGGGTTGTTTAACTGGTTTATCTGTTCCTGATTTAACTTCAGTACCTGGTATTTGTCTAGGAAATTTTCCATTTCCTGTAGGTTTTCAAGTTTTGTTGAATATAGGCTTTTACAGTAAGATCTGATGATTTTTTGAATTTCCTCTGAATCTGTAGTTATGTCTCCCTTTTCATTTCTGATTTTGTTAATTTGGACACAGTCTCTGTGTCCTCTCGTTAGTCTGGCTAAGGGTTTATCTATCTTTTTGATTTTCTCAAAGAACCAACTTTTGGTTCTGTTGATTCTTTCTATGGTCCTTTTTGTTTCTACTTGGTTGATTTCAGCTCTGAGTTTGATTATTTCCTGCCTTCTACTCCTCCTGGGTGTATTTGCTTCTTTTTGCTCTAGAGCTTTTAGGTGTGCTGTCAAGCTGCTGACATATGCTCTTTCTTGTTTCTTTCTGCAGGCACTCAGCGCTATGAATTTTCCTCTTAGCACAGCTTTCATTGTGTTCCATAAGTTTGGGTATGTTGTACCTCCTTTTTTTTTTTTTTTTTAATTTGGTTCTTTTTTTCGGAGCTGGGGACCGAACCCAGGGCCTTGCGCTTCCTAGGTAAGCGCTCTACCACAGAGCTAAATCCCCAGCTCCTGTTGTACCTTCATTTTCATTAAATTCTAAAAAGTTTTTAATTTCTTTCTTTATTTCTTCCTTGACCAGGTTATCATTGAGTAGAGCATTGTTCAATTTCCAAGTGTATGTGGGCATTCTTCCTTGATTGTTATTGAAGACCAGTTTTAGGCCGTGGTGGTCCGATAGCACGCATGGGATTATTTCTATCTTTTTGTACCTGTTGAGGCCTGTTTTTTGACTAATTATATGGTCAATTTTGGAGAAAGTACCATGAGGAGCTGAGAAGAAGGTATATCCTTTTGCTTTAGGATAGAATGTTCTATAAATATCCGTTAAGTCCATTTGGCTCATGACTTCTCTTAGCCTGTCTACATCTCTGTTTAATTTCTTTTTCCATGATCTGTCCATTGATGAGAGTGGGGTGTTGAAATCTCCCACTATTATTGTGTGAGGTGCAATGTGTGTTTTGAGCTTTAGTAAGGTTTCTTTTACATATGTAGGTGCCCTTGTATTTGGGGCATAGATATTTAGGATTGAGAGTTCCTCTTGGTGGATTTTTCCTTTGATGAATATGAAGTGTCCTTCCTTATCTTTTTTTGATGACTTTTAGTTGAAAATTGATTTTATTTGATATTAGAATGGCTACTCCAGCTTGCTTCTTTTGACCATTTGCTTGGAAAGTTGTTTTCCAGCCTTTCACTCTGAGGTAGTGTCTGTCTTTGTCTCTGAGGTGTGTTTCCTGTAGGCAGCAGAATGCAGGGTCCTCGTTGCGTGTCCAGTTTGTTAATCTATGTCTTTTTATTGGGGAGTTGAGGCCATTGATGTTGAGAGATATTGAGGAATAGTGATTATTGCTTCCCGTTATATTCATATTTGGATGTGAGGTTATGTTTGTGTGCTTTCATTCTCTTTGTTTTGTTGCCAAGATGATTAGTTTCTTGCTTCTTCTAGGGTATAGCTTGCCTCCTTATGTTGGGCTTTACCATTTATTATCCTTTGTAGTGCTGGATTTGTAGAAAGATATTGTGTAAATTTGGTTTTGTCATGAAATATCTTGGTTTCTCCATCAATGTTAATTGAGAGTTTTGCAGGATACAGTAACCTGGGCTGGCATTTGTGTTCTCTTAGGGTCTGTATAACATCAGTCCAGGATCTTCTGGCCTTCATAGTTTCTGGCGAAAAGTCTGGTGTGATTCTGATAGGTCTGCCTTTATATGTTACTTGACCTTTTTCCCTTACTGCTTTTAATATTCTTTCTTTATTTTGTGCGTTTGGTGTTTTGACTATTATGTGACAGGAGGTGTTTCTTTTGTGGTCCAATCTATTTGGAGTTCTGTAGGCTTCTTGTATGCCTATGGGTATCTCTTTTTTTTAGGTTAGGGAAGTTTTCTTCTATGATTTTGTTGAAGATATTTACTGGTCCTTTGTGATGGGAGTCTTCACTCTCTTCTATACCTATTATCCTTAGGTTTGATCTTCTCATTGAGTCCTGGATTTCCTGTATGTTTTGGACCAGTAGCTTTTTCTGCTTTACATTATCTTTGACAGTTGAGTCAATGATTTCTATGGAATCTTCTGCTCCTGAGATTCTCTCTTCCATCTCTTGTATTCTGTTGGTGAAGCTTGTATCTACAGCTCCTTGTCTCTTCTTTTGGTTTTCTATATCCAGGGTTGTTTCCATGTGTTCTTTCTTGATTGCTTCTATTTCCATTTTTAATTCCTTCAACTGTTTGATTTTGTTTTCCTGGAATTCTTTCAGGGATTTTTGTGACTCCTCTCTATGGGCTTCTACTTGTTTATTTATGATTTCCTGATATTCTTTCAGGGATTTTTGTTTCTCCTCTCTATGGGCTTCTACTTGTTTATTTATGTTTTCCTGGAATTCTTTCAGGCATTTTTGCGATTCCTCTCTGTAGGCTTCTACTTGTTTATTAATGTTTTCCTGTGTTTCTCTAAGGCAGTTCTTCACATCTTTCTTGAAGTCCTCCAGCATCATGATCAAATATGATTTTGAAACTAGATCTTGCTTTTCTGGTGTGTTTGGACATTCCATGTTTGTTTTGGTGGGAGAATTGGGCTCCGATGATGCCATGTAGTCTTGGTTTCTGTTGCTTGGGTTCCTGTGCTTGCCTCTCGCCATCAGATTATCTCTAGTGTTACTTTGTTCTGCTATTTCTGACAGTGGCTTGACTGTCCTATAAGCCTGTGTGTCAGGAGTGCTGTAGACCTGTTTTCCTGTTTTCTTTCAGCCAGTTATGGGGACAGAGTGTTCTGCTTTCGTGCGTGTAGTTTTTCCTCTGTACAGGTCTTCAGCTGTTCCTGTGGGCCTGTGTCTTGAGTTCACCAGGCAGGTCACTTGCAGCATACAAGTTGGTCTTACCTGTGGTCCCGAGGCTCAAGTTTGCTCGCGGGGTGCTGCCCACGGGGTCTTTGCGGCGGCAGCAACCAGGAAGACCTGTGCCTCCCCTTCTGGGAGCTTCAGTGCACCAGGGTTCCAGATGGCCTTTGGTGTTTTCCTCTGGCGTCTGAGATGTGTGTGCAGAGAGCAGTCTCTTCTGGTTTCCCAGGCTTGTCTGCCTCTCTGAAGGTTTAGCTCTCCCTCCCACGGGATTTAGGTGCAGAGAACTGTTTATCCCGTCTGTTTCCTTCAGGTTCCGGCGGTGTCTCAGGCAGGGATCCTGCCGCTTCTGGGCCCTCCCCCACGGGAGCCCAGAGGCCTTATACAGTTTCCTCTTAGGCCAGGGATGTGGGCAGGGGTTGGCAGTGTTGGTGGTCTCTTCCAGCCTCAGGAATGCCCAGCTGACCAGGCGGTGAGGTCTCTTTCCCACGGGGTCTGGGAGCAGAGAGCTGCTGCGGGCCGGGATCCGCAGGTGTGGGACTTCCGGTAAACACAGGACGTGCCCGGTCCTAGAGGAATTCTGCCTCTGTGTGTCCCGATTTCACCAGGCAGCTTTCTTGCAGCAGACAAGTTGGTCTTACCTGTGGTCCCGAGGCTCAAGTTTGCTCGAGGGGTGCTGCCCACGGGCTCTCTGCAGCGGCAGCAACCTGGAAGACCTGTGCTGCCCCTTCTGGGAGCTTCAGTGCACCAGGGTTCCAGATGGCCTTTGGTGTTTTCCTCTGGCGTCCGAGATGTGTGTGCAGAGAGCAGTCTCTTCTGGTTTCCCAGGCTTGTCTGCCTCTCTGAAGGTTTAGCTCTCCCTGGGTATCTCAGCCTCCATCGTCCTGCCTCGTATTCTCCTTCTCTCCTCTCGTCCTTGATGCTTTTACAAAGTCATGAAATTCCTAGCAACTCACTCGGGAGATGCTTTACCGTCTGGGTTTACAATGGATGTCCACCTGTTTTTCCCGGTGTCTTATGGATTGTATGCCTTTGATCCTGTCACAATGCCAACAGGTGATGGCCAATTTCAAGTTGATTCATGGCCCGAACACTTACTCATGTTTTTTTCCTACACATTGTCCAATTGAAAAATGTACATTTAGAAACACTCTTCTAGCCCAGGTCCATACGGGTTTAGTGCAGAATTCTATCAGACCTTCATAGAAGACCTCGTACCAATATTATCCAAACTATTCCACAAAATTGAAACGGATGGAACACTACCGAATTCCTTCTATGAAGCCACAATTACTCTTATACCTAAACCACACAAAGACCCAACAAAGAAAGAGAACTTCAGACCAATTTCCCTTAAGAATATCAACGCAAAAATACTCAATAACTTTCTGGCAAACCGAAAAAAAAAAAAAAAAAAAAGAAACACTCTTCTACTCTCAGCCTACTCCCTTACCAGCTCTCTGCAAAGAAATGGAATGGAGAAATCACCTGAGGTAAGAGTTTTAATCATTAAGGAGAGAAACATAGGTAAGAGTGAATAGCCACTCCAGTTTATATGGAGAAAATCAGAGCATCTGAATGGAGGCTGGAATTCTCACTTTTATGGAGGACATTTAGGAGATCCTGGTTTGGGGTAAACTATGATGGCAGACATCTTTAATCCCAGCATTCATGAGGCAGAGTTAGAGACCAGTCAGGGCTACATAATAGAAATGAGAGAGAGAGAGAGAGAGAGAGAGAGAGAGAGAGAGAGAGAGAGAGAGAGAGAGCTGCAGAGATGAGGAGACAAAAACAGATACAGAAAGAATGGAAAGAGGAAAACTCATACACAATGAAACTGAGAAACAAAGACAAACACAAAGACACAAAAACTCACAGAGAGAAAGAGAGAGAGAGAGACAAAGAGAGAGAGAGAGCATTGCAGAGAGGAGGAGACAAAAAGAGACACTGAAAGAACAGAAACAGGAAAACACATACAGAGTGAGACAGAGAAACAGTAAGACACACACACACATACAAACTCTGAGAAGGAGAGAGAGAGAGAGAGAGAGAGAGAGAGAGAGAGAGAGAGAGAGAGAGAGAGAAAGAGAGAGCATTGCAGAGAGGAGGAGACAAAAATATATACAGAAAGAACAGAAAGAGGAAAACACAAACACAGTGAGACAGAGAAACAGAAAGAAACACAGACACATTCAGAGAGAGAGAGAGAGAGAGAGAGAGACAGAGAGACAGAGAGAGACAGAGACAGAGACAGAGAGAGAAAGAGAGAGAGCGAGCTGCAGAGATGCCGAGACAAAAACAGATAAAGAACAGAAAGAGGAAAGCACATACACAATGAGACACAGAAACTGAAAGACACACACACACACACACACACACACACACACACACACACTCTGAGAGAGAGAGAGAGAGAGAGAGAGAGCTGCAGAGATGGCGAGACAAAAACAGATACAGATAGAAGAGAAAGAGGAAAACACATACACAGTGAGAGAGAAAAACAGAAACACACACACACACATACACACTCAGAACTCACAGAGAGAGAGAGAGAGAGACAGAGAGAGGGAGAGAGGGAGAGCTGCAGAGATGCCGAGGCAAAAACAGATACAGAAAGACCAAAAAGAGGAATACACATACACAGTGAGACAGAGAAACAGAAAGAGAGACACACACACACAAACACACACACACTCAGAGAGAGAGAGAGAGAGAGAGAGAGAGAGAGATATGCAGAGATGCTGAGACAAAAACGGAACAGAAAGAACAGAGAGAGGAAAACACATACACAGTGAGACAGAGAAATAGTAAGACACACACACACACTGAGAGAGAGAGAGAGAGAGAGAGAGAGAGAGAGACAAAGAAAGAGAGAGAGAGAGGGAGGGAGAGAGAGAGAGAGCTGCGGAGATGACGAGGCTAAAACAGATAAAGAAAGAACAGAAAGAGGAAAACACATACACAGTGAGACAGAGAAACAGTAAGACACACACACACACTGAGAGAGAGAGAGAGAGACAAAGAAAGAGAGAGAGAGAGAGAGAGAGAGAGAGAGGGAGAGAGAGAGAGAGAGCTGCGGAGATGACGAGGCTAAAACAGATAAAGAAAGAACAGAAAGAGGAAAACACATACACAGTGAGACAGAGAAACAGAAAGACACACACACATATCAGAGAGAGAGAGAGAGAGGAAGAGAGAGAGCATTGCAGAGATGAGGAGACAAAAACAGATACAGAAAGAATGGAAAGAGGAAAACACATAAACAGTGAGACAGAGAATCAGAAAGACACAACCACAAACACACACACACACACACTCAGAGAGAGAGAGAGAGAGAGAGAGAGAGAGAGAGAGAGAGAGAGAGAGAGAGAGGGAGAGAGAGAGAGCGCTACAGAGATGGCGACACAAAAACAGATACAGAAAGAACAGAAAGAGGAAAAAATACACAGTGAGACAGAGAAACAGAAAGACACACACACTCAGAGAGAGAGAGAGAGAGAGAGAGAGAGAGAGAGAGAGAGAGAGAGAGAAAGAGAGAGAGTGCATTGCAGACATGAGGAGACAAAAACAGATACAGGAAGAATGGAAAGAGGAAAACACATACACAGTGAGACAGAGAATCAGAAAGACACACACACAAACACACACACATACACACACACACTCAGAGAGAGAGAGAGAGAGAGAGAGAGAGAGAGAGAGCTACAGAGATGGCGAGACAAAAACAGATATAGAAAGAACATAAAGAGGAAAAAGTCAAAATATCATTATTTGCAGATGATATGATAGTTTAAGTGATCCCAAAAGTTCCACCAGAGAACTACTAAAGCTGATAAACAACTTCAGCAAAGTGGCTGGGTATAAAATTAACTCAAATAAATCAGTAGACTTCCTCCACACAAAAGAGAAACAAGCCCCGAAAGAAATTAGGGAAATGACACCCTTCATAATAGACCCATATAATATAAAGTACCTCGGTGTGACTTTAACCAAACAAGTAAAAGATCTGTACAATAAGAACTTCAAGACACTGAAGAAAGAAATTGAAGAAGACCTCAGAAGATGGAAAGATCTCCCATGCTCATGGATTGGCAGGATCAATATAGTAAAAATGGCCATTTTACCAAAAGCGATCTACAAATTCAATGCAATCCCCATCAAAATACCAATCCAATTCTTCAAAGAGTTAGACAGAACAATTTGCAAATTCATCTGGAATAACAAAAAACCCAGGATAGCTAAAGCTATCCTCAACAATAAAAGGACTTCAGGGGGAATCACTATCCCTGAACTCAAGCAGTATTACAGAGCAATAGTGATAAAAACTGCATGGTATTGGTACAGAGACAGACAGATAGACCAATGGAATAGAATGGAAGACCCAGAAATGAACCCACACACCTATGGTCACTTGATTTTTGACAAAGGAGCCAAAACCATCCAATGGAAAAAAGATAGCATTTTCAGCCAATGGTGCTGGTTCAACTGGAGGTCAACATGTAGAAGAATGCAGATTGATCCATGCTTATCACCCTGTACAAAGCTTAAGTCCAAGTGGATCAAAGACCTCCACATCAAAATAGACACACTCAAACTAATAGAAGAAAAACTAGGGAAGCATCTGGAACACATGGGCACTGGAAAAAATTTCCTGAACAAAACACCAATGGCTTATGCTCTAAGATCAAGAATCGACAAATGGGATCTCATAAAACTGCAAAGCTTCTGTAAGGCAAAGGACACTGTGGTTAGGACAAATCGGCAACCAACAGATTGGGAAAAGATCTTTACCAATCCTACAACAGATAGAGGCCTTATATCCAAAATATACAAAGAACTCAAGAAGTTAGACCGCAGGGAGACAAATAACCCTATTAAAAATGGGGTTCAGAGCTAAACAAAGAATTCACAGCTGAGGAATGCCGAATGGCTGAGAAACACCTAAAGAAATGTTCAACATCTTTAGTCATAAGGGAAATGCAAATCAAAACAACCCTGAGATTTCACCTCACACCAGTGAGAATGGCTAAGATCAAAAACTCAGGTGACAGCAGATGCTGGCGAGGATGCGGAGAAAGAGGAACACTCCTCCATTGTTGGTGGGATTGCAGACTGGTACATCCATTCTGGAAATCAGTCTGGAGGTTCCTCAGAAAATTGGACATTGAACTGCCTGAGGATCCAGCTATACCTCCCTTGGGCATATACCCAAAAGATGTCCCAACATATAAAAAAGACACGTGCTCCACTATGTTCATCACAGCCTTATTTATAATAGCCAGAAGCTGGAAAGAACCCAGATGCCCTTCAACAGAGGAATGGATACAGAAAATGTGGTACATCTACACAATGGAATATTACTCAGCTATCAAAAACAATGGCTTTATGAAATTCGTAGGCATATGGTTGGAACTGGAAAATATCATCCTGAGTGAGCTAACCCAATCACAGAAAGACATACATGGTATGCACTCACTGATAAGTGGCTATTAGCCCAAATGCTTGAATTACCCTAGATGCCTAGAACAAATGAAACTCAAGACGGATGATCAAAATGTGAATGCTTCACTCCTTCTCTAAAAGGGGAACAAGAATACCCTTGGCAGGGAAGAGAGAGGCAAAGATTAAAACAGAGACTGAAGGAAGACCCATTCAGAGTCTGCCCCACATGTGGCCCATACATATACAGACTTCCAATTAGACAAGATGGATGAAGCAAAGAAATGCAGACTGACAGGAGCCGGATGTAGATCGCTCCTGAGAGACACAGCCAGAATACAGCAAATACAGAGGCGAATGCCAGCAGCAAACCACTGATAATAGGACCCCCGTTGAAGGAATCAGAGAAAGAACTGGAAGAGCTTGAAGGGGCTCGAGATCCCATATGAACAACAATGCCAAGCAACCAGAGCTTCCAGAGACTAAGCCACTACCCAAAGACTATATATGGTCTGATCCTGGACTCTGACCTCATAGGTAGCAATGAATATCCTAGTAAGAGCACCAGTGGAAGGGGAAGCCCTGGGTCCTGCTAAGACTGAACCCCCAGTGAACTAGACTGTTGTGGGGAGGGTGGCAATGTGGGGAGTGTGGGGAGGGGAACACCCATAAGGAAGGGGAGGGGGGAGGGGGATGTTTGCCCGGAATCCAAAGAATTAGTATTAAGTATTAAATAAATTAAAAAAAAATAGACACCTGTGGATCCCGGCCCGCAGCAGCTCTCTGCTCCCAAACCCCGTGGGAGAGAGACCTCACCGCCTGGTCAGGTGGACACTCCTGAGGCTGCAGAGCAGAGGAGACCACCAACACTACCCACCCCTGCCCACATCCCTGACCCAAGAGGAAACTGTATAAGGCCTCTGGGTTCCCGTAGGGGAGGGCCCAGGAGTGGCAGGACCCCTGCGCCTGAGACACCGCCAGAACCTGAGGAAAACAGACAGGATAAACAGTTCTCTGCACCTAAATCCCGTGGGAGGGAGAGCTAAACCTACAGAGAGGCAGACACGCCTGGGAAACCAGAAGAGACTGCACTCTGCACACACATCTGGGATGCCAGAGGAAAACACCAACCGCCATCTGGAACCCTGGTGCACGGAGGCTCCCAGAAAGTTCGGCACAAATCTTCCCGGTTGCTGCCTCCGCGGAGAGGACTTAGGCAGTACTCCACGAGCAAACTTGAGCCTAGGAACCACAGGTAAGACCAACTTTTCCGCTGCAAGAAAACTGCCTGGTGAACTCAGGACACACAGAGGCAAAATTCCTCTAGGACCGGACACTTCCTGTGTTTACTGGAAGTCCCACACCCGGGGATCCTGGCCCGCAGCAGCTCTCTGCTCCCAAACCCTGTGGGAGAGAGACCTCACCGCCTGGTCAGGTGGGCACTCCCGAGGCTGCAGAGCTGAAGAGACCACCAACACTGCCCACCCCTGCCCACATCCCTGGCCCAAGAGGAAACTGTATAAGGCCTCTGGGTTCCCGTAGGGGAGGGCCCAGGAGTGGCAGGACCCCTGTGCCTGAGACACCGCCAGAACCTGAAGGAAACAGACCGAATAAACAGTTCTCTGCACCCAAATCCCGTGGGAGGGAGAGCTAAACCTTCAGAGAGGCAGACACGCCTGGGAAACCAGAAGAGACTGCACTCTGCACACACACCTGGGATGCCAGAGGAAAACACCAACCGCCATCTGGAACCCTAGTGCACGGAAGCTCCCGGAAAGGGCGGTGCATATCTTCCTGGTTGCTGCCGCCGCAGAGAGCTCGTGGGCAGCACCCCGCGAGCAAACTTGAGCCTCGGGACCAAAGGTAAGACCAACTTTTCTGCTGTAAGTGACCTGCCTGGTGAACTCAAGGCACAGGCCCACAGGAACAGCTGAAGACCTGTACAGAGGAAAAACTACACGCCCGAAAGCAGAACACTCTGTCCCCATAACTGGCTGAAAGAAAACAGGAAAACAGGTCTACAGCACTCCTGACACACCCAGGCTTATAGGACAGTCTAGCCACTGTCAGAAATAGCAGAACAAAGTAACACTAGAGATAATCTGATGGCGAGAGGCAAGCACAAGAACCCAAGCAACAGAAACCAAGACTACATGGCATCATCGGAGCCAATTCTCCCACCAAAATAAACATGGAATAACCAAACACACCAGAAAAGCAAGATCTAGTTTCAAAATCATATTTGATCATGATGCTGGAGGACTTCAAGAAAGACGTGATGAACTCCCTTAGAGAACAAGTAGAAGCCTACAGAGAGGAATCGCAAAAATGCCTGAAAGAATTCCAGGAAAACATAAATAAACAAGTAGAAACCCATAGAGAGGAGACACAAAAATCCCTGAAAGAATTCCAGGAAAACACAATCAAACAGTTGAAGGAATTAAAAATGGAAATAGAAGCAATCAAGAAAGAACACATGGAAACAACCCTGGATATAGAAAACCAAAAGAAGAGACAAGGAGCTGTAGATATAAGCTTCACCAACAGAATACAAGAGATGGAAGAGAGAATCTCGGGAGCAGAAGATTCCATAGAAATCATTGACTCAACTGTCAAAGATAATGTAAAGCAGAAAAAGCTACTGGTCCAAAACATACAGGAAATCCAGGACTCAATGAGAAGATCAAACCTAAGGATAATAGGTATAGAAGAGAGTGAAGACTCCCACCTCAAAGGACCAGTAAATATCTTCAACAAAATCATAGAAGAAAACTTCCCTAACCTAAAAAAAGAGATACCCATAGGCATACAAGAAGCCTACAGAACTCCAAATAGATTGGACCAGAAAGAAACACCTCCCGTCACATAATATTCAAAACACCAAACGCACAAAGTAAGAAAGAATAATAAAAGTAGTAAGGGAAAAAGGTCAAGTAACATATAAAGGCAGACCTATCAGAATCACACCAGACTTTTCGCCAGAAACTATGAAAGCCAGAAGATCCTGGACTGATGTCATACAGACCCTAAGAGAACACAAATGCCAGCCCAGGTCACTGTATCCTGCAAAACTCTCAATTAACATAGATGGGAAACCAAGATATTCCATGACAAAACCAAATTTACACAATATCTTTCTACAAATCCAGCACTACAAAGGATAATAAATGGTAAAGCCCAACATGAGGAGTCAAGCTATACCCTAGAAGAAGCAAGAAACTAATCGTCTTGGCAACAAAACAAAGAGAAGAAAAGCACACAAACATAACCTCGCATCCAACTATGAATAAAACAGGAAGCAATAATCACTATTCCTTAATATCTCTCAACATCAATGGCCTCAACTCCCCAATAAAAAGACATAGATTAACAAACTGGACACGCAACGAGGACCCTGCATTCTGCTGCCTACAGGAAACACACCTCAGAGACAAAGACAGACACTACCTCAGAGTGAAAGGCTGGAAAACAACTTTCCAAGCAAATGGTCGGAAGAAGCAAGATGGAGTAGCAATTCTAATATCAAATAAAATCAATTTTCAACTAAAAGTCATCAAAAAAGATAAGGAAGGACACTTCACATTCATCAAAGGAAAAATCCACCAAGAGGAACTCTCAATCCTAAATATCTATGCCCCAAATACAAGGGCACCTACATACGTAAAAGAAACCTTACTAAAGCTCAAAACACACATTGCACCTCACACAATAATAGTGGGAGATTTCAACACCCCACTCTCATCAATGGACAGATCATGGAAGCAGAAATTAAACAGAGACATAGACAGACTAAGAGAAGTCATGAGCCAAATGGACTTAACGGATATTTATAGAACATTCTATCCTAAAGCAAGAGGATATACCTTCTTCTCAGCTCCTCATGGTACTTTCTCCAAAATTGACCATATAGTTGGTCAAAAAACGGGCCTCAACAGGTACAGAAAGATAGAAATTATCCCATGCATGCTATCAGACCACCACGGCCTGAAACTGGTCTTCAATAACAATAAGGGTAGAATGCCCACATATACGTGGAAATTGAACAATGCTCTACTCAATGATAACCTAGTCAAGGAAGAAATAAAGAAAGAAATTAAAAACTTTTTAGAATTTAATGAAAACGAAGGTACAACATACCCAAACTTATGGGACACAATGAAAGCTGTGCTAAGAGGAAAACTCATAGCGCTGTGTGCCTGCAGAAAGAAGCAGGAAAGAACATATGTCAGCAGCTTGACAGCACACCTAAAAGCTCTAGAGCAAAAAGAAGCAAATACACCCAGGAGGAGTAGAGGGCAGGAAATAATCAAACTCAGAGCTGAAATCAACCAAGTAGAAACAAAAAGGACCATAGAAAGAATCAACAGAACCAAAAGTTGGTTCTTTGAGAAAATCAACAAGATAGATAAACCCTAACCAGACTAATGAGAGGACCCAGAGACTGTGTCCAAATTAACAAAATCAGAAATGAAAAGGGAGACATAACTACAGATTCAGAGGAAATTCAAAAAATCATCAGATCTTACTGTAAAAGCCTATATTCAACAAAACTTGAAAACCTACAGGAAATGGACAATTTCCTAGACAAATACCAGGTACTGAAGTTAAATCAGGAACAGATAAACCAGTTAAACAACCCCATAACTCCTAAGGAAATAGAAGCAGTCATTAAAGGTCTCCCAACCAAAAAGAGCCCAGGTCCAGACAGGTTTAGTGCAGAATTCTATCAGACCTTCATAGAAGACCTCATACCAATATTATCCAAACTATTCCACAAAATTGAAACAGATGGAGCACTACCGAATTCCTTCTATGAAGCCACAATTACTCTTATACCTAAACCACACAATGACCCAACAAAGAAAGAGAACTTCAGACAAATTTCCCTTATGAATATCGACGCAAAAATACTCAATAAAATTCTGGCAAACCGAATCCAAGAGCAGATCAAAACAATCATCCACCATGATCAAGTAGGCTTCATCCCAGGCATGCAGGGATGGTTTAATATACGGAAAACCATCAACGTGATCCATTATATAAACAAACTGAAAGAAAAAAACCACATGATCATTTCATTAGATGCTGAGAAAGCATTTGACAAAATTCAACACCCCTTCATGATAAAAGTCCTGGAAAGAATAGGAATTCAAGGCCTATACCTAAACATAGTAAAAGCCATATACAGCAAACCAGTTTCCACATTAAACTAAATGGAGAGAAACTTGAAGCAATTCCACTAAAATCAGGGACTAGACAAGGCTGCCCACTCTCTCCTACTTATCCAATATAGTTCTTGAAGTTCTAGCCCGAGCAATCATACAACAAAAGGAAGTCAAGGGGATACAGATCGGAAAAGAAGAAGTCAAAATATCACTATTTGCAGATGATATGATAGTATATTTAAGTGATCCCAAAAGTTCCACCAGAGAACTACTAAAGCTGATAAACAACTTCAGCAAAGTGGCTGGGTATAAAATTAACTCAAATGAATCAGTAGACTTCCTCCACACAAAAGAGAAACAAGCCCCGAAAGAAATTAGGGAAATGACACCCTTCATAATAGACCCATATAATATAAAGTACCTCGGTGTGACTTTAACCAAACAAGTAAAAGATCTGTACAATAAGAACTTCAAGACACTGAAGAAAGAAATTGAAGAAGACCTCAGAAGATGGAAAGATCTCCCATGCTCATGGATTGGCAGGATCAATATAGTAAAAATGGCCATTTTACCAAAAGCGATCTACAAATTCAATGCAATCCCCATCAAAATACCAATCCAATTCTTCAAAGAGTTAGACAGAACAATTTGCAAATTCATCTGGAATAACAAAAAACCCAGGATAGCTAAAGCTATCCTCAACAATAAAAGGACTTCAGGGGGAATCACTATCCCTGAACTCAAGCAGTATTACAGAGCAATAGTGATAAAAACTGTATGGTATTGGTACAGAGACAGACAGATAGACCAATGGAATAGAATGGAAGACCCAGAAATGAACCCACACACCTATGGTCACTTGATTTTTGACAAAGGAGCCAAAACCATCCAATGGAAAAAGATAGCATTTTCAGCCAATGGTGCTGGTTCAACTGGAGGTCAACATGTAGAAGAATGCAGATTGATCCATGCTTATCACCCTGTACAAAGCTTAAGTCCAAGTGGATCAAGGATTTCCACATCAAACCTGATACACTCAAACTAATAGAAGAAAAACTAGGGAAGCTTCTGGAACACATCGGCACTGGAAAAAATTTCCTGAACAAAACACCAATGGCTTATGCTCTAAGATCAAGAATCAACAAATGGGGTCTCATAAAACTGCTAAGCTTCTGTAAGGCAAAGGACACTGTGGTTAGGACAAATCGGCAACCAACAGATTGGGAAAAGATCTTTACCAATCCTACAACAGATAGAGGCCTTATATCCAAAATATACAAAGAACTCAAGAAGTTAGACCGCAGGGAGACAAATAACCCTATTAAAAATGGGGTTCAGAGCTAAACAAAGAATTCACAGCTGAGGAATGCCGAATGGCTGAGAAACACCTAAAGAAATGTTCAACATCTTTAGTCATAAGGGAAATGCAAATCAAAACAACCCTGAGATTTCACCTCACACCAGTGAGAATGGCTAAGATCAAAAACTCAGGTGACAGCAGATGCTGGCGAGGATGTGGAGAAAGAGGAACACTCCTCCACTGTTGGTGGGATTGCAGACTGGTAAAACCATTCTGGAAATCAGTCTGGAGGTTCCTCAGAAAATTGGACATTGAACTGCCTGAGGATCCAGCTATACCTCCCTTGGGCATATACCCAAAAGATGCCCCAACATATAAAAAAGACACGTGCTCCACTATGTTCATTGCAGCCTTATTTATAATAGCCAGAAGCTGGAAAGAACCCAGATGCCCTTCAACAGAGGAATGGATACAGAAAATGTGGTACATCTACACAATGGAATATTACTCAGCTATCAAAAACAATGACTTTATGAAATTCGTAGGCATATGGTTGGAACTGGAAAATATCATCCTGAGTGAGCTAACCCAATCACAGAAAGACATACATGGTATGCACTCACTGATAAGTGGCTATTAGCCCAAATGCTTGAATTACCCT